>NW_015151193.1:313906-316194 GCF_000732505.1 Cyprinodon variegatus
TTTCCAAGTTTGAAGACATTTCTCTTCCTTCCAGGAAGGTTTTTCAATTAAAAATGTCAGAAATAGCGTTCAGTTCCAGGCTTTATACAGTAGCCTGACAAAGTCTTGTTTTTGTTTAGAGAATTGTTGGCCTGGCTGAATAGGTGAGGTCTTCTGTTCTCCTGTAAAGGGGTTGGGGCTGCAATGATAGTGTGAAGCAATCAACTCTTTCGCTGCATTGTTGGTTTGGTTGGTTTGGTTTGGTTTGGTTCTGTTTAAGATTGTTTTTTTCTTTCTTAACATAGGTGGCTTCCTCCATGCCGTTCTCAAACCACCTATTTTTTATGTTCAAACTTGGAAACAAAGTCTATTGGTTTGTTTTTTTTTTACTTTTTTGGAAGGTACAGGAATGTTTAAGATGCACTGAGTGCTTTATGAAAATACATTTTCACATTAATTCCATAAATTGCATCCATGCAGATGAGGAACCATCGTGGCCATCTGATCCCACTGAACGGCTCCATCCCCACTAACAGTAAACACACGTATGTGACCGCATGAAGCGTGTTCATCTACACGCCTTTCTGAGCGAGCAGTCACCAGGTAATATTATGAACTGTGCTTCTCCACAGGGCGCATGTACTGGAAGTAACCAGGTTCTTTCAACATGGTAACTGATCAATCCCCGGTTATTGGAGTGCTGTCATTGCAGTTTGTTTGAAAGTCTGGAAATTGTAAAAAAAAAAAAAGGAAAAAAAAATGTATTGCTGAAATATTATTTTAGATGCTTTTTTTACCAGAAGAAAAGACGCTAAATGAGACTTAAAGACATTTAATCACATAATTAAACGATATAACACCCTTCTTTATTTAAAAGCAATACAAAAATGTAAACCTAATAATTTCACTTCTACAAATAAAGTTAGTTAGATATAATAAAGATACCCTACTATTTTGCATATTGGTTTTCCGTTTATAGTTGGAACAAGGAATTAAAGGCCGTAGCTACAACTTTTCTTTAAAACGATTTAATAAAAAAAATAAATAAATACATCCACAGAAAGGCTAGAGTGGTGCAGAATAGAAATAATAATTATAATTTAAAAAAAGAATAATTGTTTTATAGGATCTACTACTGGTTATGATGTAAACGTCCACAAATTTCTACCAACAGAAATAGTACGGTGAATTATGAGATAAAAAAATTTCCTTAAAAACATTAAAAGATTGTCCTCCTCTTGTAGCTTCTATAAATCACACTGTGATTTATTTATGTATTAATTTTTAATTTGTGCTTTAACTTTGTTTATTTTTTAACTAAAAATTCTAGCATAAAATTGTAAAATACACAATTAAATAATAAGATTTTACATTCAATAATGAAAAATACATAATGAATGAAATAATAAAAATGTATTAAATAATAATTAGTTCAACATTTTTTTAAAACAAGATTACTTTATATGTATAAATAAATATAGAGTGAATTAATACTATATATTGTTGGGGGTTGTGAGTTTGTTGGATAGTTATTTTTTTGGAACCAATGCATTAAAAACACACCGAAAACTTATTTCATGAGGCAGAGAAGAGGTACTGTAATGATTATTATAATATTTTTATCATAAAGGTTGGTTTCCTACTAGTTATTGAGTTGTGCAAGTTAATATGCAGCTAATTATTTGCTGTAAAATTCAGTTTTTCCTTGAACTAATGTTTGTTTTTATGCTTCAGTTCGTCCCAAACCCAGAACAATTCCAATGACTGTGATCAACAGGAGCATGAAGACCAGACTGCAGGCTGTAGACAGACGGGTAAGAAGTTGCCGCCTGATGGAAGCAAAGACTTTCTCTGTGGGATCGTTTCATTTTAAGTCCTCATCAGAACATTCAGGGATAAAGAGATTAGTTTTAGTTCTGCCTAAATATTTTGTTTCTACTGTGATAATAACATGTTCACTATTTATTCATTCTGTAGAAATTATATTAAAAAGAAAGCGGTTTAGGATTAAAATGGGTCAAGCTTGGAGTTTTGTAGAGTTCCTCATGCAGAAATCAGTCAATGATATATTTCAGACATAACCTGCACAGCAGCACAGCTAATATTTCTCTCCAGGATGGAGTCACAGCCAAACAGGAACAGACCAGATAAAACCAGCATGAGAAAAAGCAGAAGGTACATCAAGTTAGGAGTTAAACTAACAAATACTGCAGATTGGGAGAATAATGGGAGATAAACTGATACAGAATGATGAAATGGGGGTCCCTATGTCCTCCAGCAGTCTAAGCCTATAGCAGCAGAACTATAGA
>NW_015151193.1:317717-331819 GCF_000732505.1 Cyprinodon variegatus
CATCTTATACATAATTGATCCAACACTCTTATAAGCAGACAAATCCGAAATGTGTTTCTCTGCCATATTTCCTCCTTGTTTCTGTCATTAGTCTATGTTAATTTACTGATCTGCTGCTGCGAGCGGGATACCTCTTAACCCGGCAACCTCTAGCTCGCTTGATGTTGCCATGACAACGTAACTCCCGTGAATTTGTGTTGATTAAGCCTCGAAATAATTAAATAAAAAACCAAATACTTGTAAAAGTAAAATAAAAAAAGTCAAAATGATTTTCCAAAATGTTCATAAGAAATGTAAAAATTCTGCAAAGTATTCTTAATACATTTTAAAAAGATCTTAAGCTCAGATTAAATCCATATAATCTGAAATACTCCCTGCATAATTAATAATATAGATATTTACATTCATAAATCAAGCGGAACACTATAGCGATAGCCGTACTGCTACACTTGTGAAAGTAAAATCTGTTGGGCTCTTTTTGGCATCAAGACAAATTATTCTTATTGCCACATTGCCACAATAAAAATAATTAGGACATTTCCTCTGTCAGGATATACAGTTATAATCTCCATTCTGTATGTGGCAAAGATTTGGGAAAGGAATGACAGCCTTGTCCTTGATCTAAAAACAAAGTGTAATATGTTGATAAGCTCATCTGCTAACATGTAATGATGTGATGATGTGTCAGTCTGGAGATGCATAAAATGCTTTTCTAACTGTTAATCGAGGCCACTTCCAGAGAAGTGAACGCGGTTGGTCAGCAGCTGCCTTCTGTAACTCTAAGCAACTTCTCTGATCTGAGTAAGATTACAATTTCTATCAGAATCTGTTGTCACGTCTCCTGGTTATTCAATACATATAAGTTATGAAGTTGTTAGGTTTATTCAATGATGACTATAAAGTTAATGTGTGTACATATAGAACATTGGAGAAATGAGATGCTTCACTTTGTTTACTGCAAACTGTCATGCAACGGTGGTAGAAAACTGCTGATGTTTGTCAAGGCTAATCATAGTTATCAGGAGACCACTCTATTCTGTGATTCAATCAGAGGAGCATTTTGTCCTATGACCTGAGAAGAACACTCTATTTTGTAACCAACCCCATGTGTTATGATCTCCTAATAAAAAGGCTTTGCAGAAGAAGTCATTCAGAGAGTAGATGTAGCTGAACGTAACTCTCTCCTTCTGCAGAAGCTGTAAAAAAAAATCCCTCTTCTGTGTGGACTCAGTTTCTCTTTTATGAACCTACATTTTTGAACGTAACAGAAGTGTTATTTAAACACCCGGTGATCTCTTTTCAGGAAAAAAAAGAACTGAAGGGAGAAAGCTCCAAGGTGTAGACATAGAGCTTTCCTTTAACAACAAGCGACGTTTGAACTAAATCTATAGCTCAGAACAAACATAATTTATGAATTCATACTTCCCATAATGCCACTGTGCCGCTTTCTGTCAGTGGCGACAAGCTTCCCTCTTTTTTTAAAGGAGCTATAAGCAAAATGTCACCATGAGGTTTTCTGTTGACCACTTTCTGCAGACCAAAACAAGATATTTGATTTCACTTATAAAATAACCTACTACTACCTTTACTGTTTGAATATTTTTTTCATTTATTTTGTTTCTCTCATCTTTTCATTTTGATTTAAAATAAAAGAGACCTCACGCTCGGGTTGCTGTTGGTGTAAAGACTCAGCGTAAATACACAGAATAAATGGAGCAGAGACAACTACACACTCACTTGTAGCTAACGCCTAAAAAAACGCCTTTAAAAAATAGATTTGAAGGACTTGAAATTAACTGTCTCAACTTGAGACTTGGAAAACGGTGACTTGTTCCCACATTTAGTCTGTTTCCTTTGCAGGAGATCGAATGTCTGAACCAGAAGCTGAGGTTTCTTTATCGGAAAATGCAGGTGAGATACTGAACACAACATTAGTGTAAGAGCCAATTTGAGAAAAATTCATTTATAGTTTTAGAAAGGGTTAAAATACAAGATTGATAATTTTGTTTGATGTTAAGATTATAATTTAAGTTTAAAACTCTAATATGAAAAGCATAGAATATAGAAATGCAATTTGAAATGCATATTTTTGGGCTTCCTGCATGCTGTAATTGTATACATGTTGTTTTGTTTGCTTTTACGTGCTGTACGTAAGGACTGAGGGGAAAACAGATATGCTGGAAGCAACACAGTTTTTGACCGAGTTTAGTTTATACGAATGTGGGTGATCTCTTATTTTTGTTTTCTTTCAATAAACATCACAAGTTGAAGAACATTATCTGGAATTGCTCGCGTTTCAAAACTAGTTGCTAGACTGTTTTTCCATGCGGTACAGAAGAAACTAAAGGAGCTGGAGTGCCGCTACAATACAATACAACACAACACTGCCTCCAGACAAAGAGCTGCAAAGTTCGTGTTGTTTTAGAAGTTCATTCCCAAAAGATTTAAAAAAAAAAAAATCTGGACTTCTCTTCCATCCAGGAAGCTTTTTCAATTCAAAATGTCAGAAATAGCGTTGAGTTCCAGGTTTTATCCAGCAGCCCAACAAAGCCTGGTTTTAGTTTAGAAAGCATGCAAATAGAAACGGATGAACGGGTCCCCCCCTTTGGAATGGGGGTCTTTTGGCTTCTTTGTTAGCCTGCAATGCCCCATACCTGTCTATGTCTCTGCCTTTTTTTTAGTCCACTCTATAAAGCCTCCAACTCAACAGTTTTTGCCTCCTGTTTATGTTTGACTGTTTCAGGTGGCAGATTCCCACAGCTGGAAAGGTGCGTTGATCAGAGCCCCGCTTTGGTAAAGCGGCCCCCCACGTCTCGGACCGACGGCACATTTGTTTTTTTATAATCTGCCCTTTGATGTTTCTCTGGATCATCATCACCTTCTCTTTATCTGCCACACAATCTATGAGCAAAGAAAAATTATACTTTCATCTGAGAAATAAAAATCCGTCGGCTGATTTGTGATACTAACACAGCAGGCCTTAGAAGATTGTTTGAAGAAGCTAATTTTTAGCACTAGTTTGAAGAAACGTTATAATATTTACAGAATAAAGGTAAAAAAGAAAAAGATGGAGAGAAACAGATGTGGTGTGTCTTTAATGGGCTGAATGAGAGATATTTTATTGTTGTGCATTAAACGTAGATCAGTTTAAAGAATATGTTAAGTGCAATTAGGTACTTTTGCAGGTTAAATATTAGATTAGCTAACATTACGACATGCACAGATAGCTACAACATTAATGTTAGTATTAAATCCCAATACTGAAGAACATTCTAGGGTCTTTCTAAAAAATAAATAAATTTAAGTTTGGTTAAAAATGTCTGGAACACAGTTTTCTTCTTTAAGGACATCATTCTTTGGTTTGATAAAAAAAATAGATAATTGAAACACTTACAGATTAATATTGGTTTTCAAGCTGGAATTTCATTTGCCGTGTTTATGATTTAATTCTCTGAAATATTAATTTCAAGTTTGCTTTTAGGATGCAGATTCACACCCATCATACATGTGAGTTTCTTTCCTGGAACAGAGTTAACAAACCTGCTTTAGCTTTGTTTCCCCTCCAGCTGTTGCTTTTCTGATCAAGCTCCAAAGTCGTCTGTCTCGTCTTTCTTCATACCTTTCTTATCTTTTCTGGTTGCAAGACAATACATTTCCCAGCATGCATCATGCTGTTTGAGAACTAGGAATCCTTAGTCTTTATTGGCATAATAAAAACATAGCATATTCACATCTAAGGAGGAGCAAATAATACAAGTAGAAGAAACGCAGGAACAAAGTTCACGTTTATAAGCTCTGTGCTTTGTGTACTGTTAGCTTTGCAAACTGTTCCACACACAGTTAAAGGTCATAAGAGGAGGCTCTGTTATAAGCAGGAGTCCTGCGATAGAAATCACTACTTTTATTGGGCCATTTTTTAAGTCCTTTAAACTCTGCGTTAAGCTCGCCATAATCGGCATCTTCGCCTTGCTCCAAATAACAGTGAAATCCTTTGCTCCAGTTATGAAATGTGGAAGCTTATTTTTCCTTGGCCTATTTGTGAGATAAAATATTTTTAAATAGAGGTGACTGTTTAGAAGTCTTGTACCAGTCTGTATGCTGGAGTTAAGTTATGGAGTTAAGATTGGGGATGACAAATAAAAATAAATAAATGAAATATATAATATAAAAAAAGATAAAGAAAAAAAGGAAAAAGAAATAAAAAAAATTGGGGATGACAGAAAGATGTTGCCTCCCGACTCTAGACAAAGATTCTTCTTTCAGCAGCAGCTCCTTCAGCAGAAGACTCCTCCTACCCAGATGCACCACAGAGCGCCACAGGAAATCGTTCCTACCAGTGGTCATCAATCTCTATAACGCCTCCCTCAAGTGATTCGCCCCCCCCCTTTAATTGACATTAATGCACTATTTTCAACATATTCTCATTATCAGTTCGTATGAAATCGTACGAAAAGTTATGCACAGTATTTCGTACGTTTTTGACGTTTTTCCTTGAAAAAACAGATCAGTGCGCATGCGCAGGCAGACAGACGAAAAAAGCAGATGGGACGTAAAACTGGGAAAAACAGTGCAATAATTACTTCTTCATGTCTCTAACTTTGTTGCTTGATGTTTTGTATCTTAGGGTTAGGGTTAATTGTATGTTAAATTCTATGTTATTGAATGGTGCGTAAGATGCGCATGCGCAAGGATATCTTGTCTCGAGGCAAGACGTAAAAATACGACGAAATAAGACGAAAAAAATGTCTAAAACGTACGAAATTACGGTGCATAACTTTTCGTACGATTTCATATAAACTCATAATGAGAATACACTGCTGTTTTTGCACGCCAAATATCACTTTACTTGGATTTATCACTTTACTTGGTTTTTCACTGTACTTGGATTTAGTTTTTACATATGCATAGATATATACATACATATATATATACAGAAGAGCTATATGTGTATATATTTTATCTCTTTTTATTCTTATTTTTATCTTTATTATATTGTGTAGTTGGATGTGTGTATATATATATATTATATAAAACTGTAACTGGAGCGTGTAACAAAAGAAATTTCCCTCTGGGATTATTAAAGTATTTCGTCATAAGAGCGTCATGATAGATAAGAATGAGTTCACAGCCACCTTCATGCCTGTTCTAAGTGTTTATCTGGCTAAAATGTATGTCCTTGATGAATTGCAGTGTTTTTTCTTGGGAATAACCCAAGTGTGAGAAAGTTCTTCATGCAGGTGGTTGGTTCCTCTGCAGGGAGTATGTGTAATTTTATAAGGTATAAATGTATGTACTGAGCTTGCTGCAGTCAGTGAGGATGTGAAATAAATTTGAACCTCATTTTTTGCAAGAAAGGCCTCCGTCTTAGCTTCCTAACTTCACAAAAATTAGCCTCAGGTCTGAACATACCTTTAGGGTATTTTCACTGTTATGTAAAAGTGAGATACAAAAAAAAGCCACTAGGGGAGGTAGATTTGTAACTTCCAGGTAAATCCCCCTCTGTGTTCTGGAATAGCAGACCAGTTGGGACCACAGCCATGAAGTTAGGGGATTTGTAGACTTGATAATTATTGGGCTGTTCTTGATGTTTTTCATTTGTATCTTTGCAGGTGGAAATAGCTTTGGTTTAAAATTTTCAGCTCAGGCTTTTTCTAAATATTTCACCCTAATTTTTGTTTAAGCTTAACAACGATAAAGACTGATTATATGCAAAACAGCAGCACCATAACTGACAGGTAGAGATTACTGTATGTCTGTGGGTTAAGTTTACATTTCCATTTATAAAATCTGTTCTTTGCTTGAAACAATAATGGGAAAAAAGTCCTTAAACCCTGACCCTGAATCTTTTTAGGTAAGACTTCTATTACATGACAAACACTCCACCCCGTCCCTGTGATGGCGTGGAAATGGAACGGGGTGGAGCCAGTGATGGCATGTCCTTCCTCCTGTTTGTTATGAACACGCCATTCACAGTCTACACTGTTCCAGCTGTGGTGTGGATGCATGAATCACTGATTTCCTACTAGGAGAGTTTATCATTGAAAACAGTGATGTCTGTGATTTTGGACGAGGATCTTTACTGCTCCATCTGCCAGGATACCTTCAGGGATCCTGGCATCCTGTTCTGCAGCCACAGCTTCTGTAGGTCCTGCATGGAAAGCTGTTTGCATGGTAAAGACATACTGGAGTGTCCTCTTTGTATGAAGAGTAGAAAAGTTGCTCCAAAGCCAGAGGTTATCTGCCGTCTCCACGGTGAGAAATTCAAACTCTTTTGCGTGGAGCACAGGGAGCCTTTGTGTCTCGTTTGTCAGCATTCAGATGAACATGCTGGACACAGATTCAAACCAATCAGTGAAGTCGCTGAGGGGCAGAAGAAAGTGCTCAGAAAGGCCCTGGGGCCCTTACAGCAGAAGCTGAAGGTCTTCAGAGAGGAGAAAGGAAACCTGAATGAGACGGTGAAGCACGTTAAGCTCCAGGCTGAACAGACGGAGGGACGGATCAGGGAGCAGTTCAGGAAGCTACGTCTGTTTCTCCAGAGGGAAGAAGACACCAGGATTGCTGCTCTGAGGACAGAAGAAAGCAAGAAGATCCAGAAGTTAAACCTAAAGATTGATGCCCTCAATAAAGAGATTGCTGCTCTTTCCCGGAGCATCAATCAAACAGAAGGAATGCTGAAAGCTGAGGATGCTTTGCTGCTGCTGAAATTCAAGACTGCTGTGCAAACTCTCCGACAGCGCCCCCTGCTGGACGACCCGCAGCCCGTCTCAGGAGCCCTGATAGATGTGGCCAAACACCTGGGAAACCTCCCCTTCAACATCTGGAACAAGATGAAACATCTGGTGTCCTACACTCCTGTGGTTCTGGACCCGAACACGGCCAACTTTGAGCTCATCCTGTCCGAGGATCTGACCAGGCTGAGATGCGGACAGAAACAGAACCTCCCAGACAACCCAGAGAGGTTCGACTTCTTCCGCATCGTCCTGGGCTCTGAGGGCTTCATGTCAGGAATCTACAGCTGGGACGTTGATGTTGGAGAAAACACAGACTGGTTTGTGGGCGTCGCTTCACAGGGAGTCCAGAGGAAAGGAATTCATCCCACCCGTCTGTGGAGAATAGGGTGCCTGGATGGGGAATATGTCGCTCGGGCCCTATCAGAACCTTCCCTTGTTCTGTCTCCAGTCGGAAAGCTAAGCAGGATCAGAGTCCTTTTGGACTGGAACAGAGGGAAGCTGCTGTTCCTTGACCTTGATACCAACACACTCATTCACACCTTCTCATATACATTTACAGAGAAACTCTTCCCATATTTCAACACGCTGAATGAAACGCCACTGAAGATAATCCCAGAAAAGTTCTTTGAAAACCTGAGTTGAAATAGAAATCATTGGAGGCAGTTCTGGAGAACCAGCATCACAAACATACAGATGGATGGAAATTACTTACTGGAAGAATTTATTTAACACTTAAATCTCAGGGCTTATTAAATAGATATATTTAAATAAATGTGTATTTAGATAAAGTCATTTGAACTGTAAACGAAAACATAAAATTTGCACCTAAAGCCAGGCATACACTGTACGATTTTTTACCCATTTTGGGCCGATTCTCCAGTCGTGCGAGGATTGCACGATCAGGCTAAAACTCGGCCTGATCGTGCATCGTGTAAATCAGCTCACGTCAATGATGTTTAAAATTCGGTCGGCCATCGCAAGGTGTTGGTGGGTAAATTCTGCCGTTGAAGTAAAGCTACGAGCCGATTTACCATCACCTTGAGCACTGCTCATGTGCAAACACAGGAGTTCTTCTTCTTCTCGCAGATTGACAAGTCCGACCAGCCCCATCTCTCAGTGCTGAGTCAGACATCTTGTTTTTGGACGTACAGTGTGAGCACAAACATCATGCATGTGGCTGGGTGCAATGATTGATAATATTGCACAGTGTATGCCCGGCCTAAACACTGTGGCACTTTAATTATGCAATTCTTGCAAGAATGAGAAGAGAGAGGTTCACTCCTGCGTCCTACTCAGCCGGCTCTGCTCTAACAGAGCTGCACTAAGTTTTTATACCTCCCCCAGAGCTGAAGGTGTCACTGAGAACAGCTTGGATGACAACAAGACAAAAACAGTCCTTGAGTGGTCAGATGTGTACTGGACCCGGCCAATATTCACAACTGGTTAATCTGCCAAACATAAAAGAAAACACTGTAACTCCTGAAGAGACCGGTGAAAAGCAACAGCAAGTCTAACCAATAAAGACTGGACATAAAGGGGGATATGTTGTGCCATAAAACATGAGGAACCAATGTCCATGTTTCCTCTGAACATGATAACCGGAGAAAAAGGATGCAGGTTTGGCTCATGGGGCAGCTGTCAGACCTCGATCCTCTGCTCTGCAACCCCCTCTCTGCCAACTGGCTCTTCAGTGATTTAATCGAGTGCATGCAAAGAAAAACATGTAATTGGTCCAGTTTTTCTAAAAGCGAAAGAAAATGCAATTCAGAAATAAAACTTTTCAATAGATCTCAATTGATCAAAACAAATATGCCTGAACCCTTAAAGAATACAAAACTCCAGTTCTGTGTTACATATAAAATGATATAGACTTAATAAAAGGTAATACAATAAAAATAAGGTATTTAAACACTGTTTAAATGATTTTGTCTGTTTGTACCCCTGTTTCTGCATGGAGATTGCATGTTCTTCCATTTCATGCAGGATTTTCAACCACAGACTGCTGCATAAATGCACCAGCCGCCTCTGACCATGAAGGATAAGCGGGAGAAGATGGATGAATGGATGCATGTTTTTTTTTTTTACTTGCAAGTAATACCTCATACTCTATTTTCTCTCTACTATATTTATTGAAAATCTTAGTTATAAGTTCACTTTAAAATTAGGATTTTGAAATAAGCATGCCCGCCATCTTTGTGTTTTAAGTCAATTATACGTCCAACAGCACCCCAAAAGGGCAATTATTCATTTGTAAACTTTTCTCGTTTAATAAAATATATTTCAATATTAAAACTTTGTTTTTATGTTGTTTTTTTTTACATAATTATTCCTGTCATTGGAGAGAATTAAATCTTTGAAGTTATTTTACAAATCCATGTAAATGATAATGTATTTGTAAAACTGTGCAACAAGCATTTCACAATCCAGACTTAGATGCATTGGCTGTATTGGCATCCCATACATTTTAACAGACTAAATTGATTGTTGGCACACTCAGATGGGAGGGGAAAAGTCTAACCACATGTTTGTAAAAACTACAAATGAACAAGAAGAAAATCTACACAAATATATCAATGTTCTCTCATATCCAGCATTTTAGACTACACAGAGTGGTTCCTATATTTGCAGCTCCCTTTGTGAACCGAGAGTCATGACTCATGTAGCAGAATTGCTGTTGGCCGATTACCTCAGGGAGAAAATGTGCTGCTCTTCTCTGACACCCACTTGTCAGCAGCAGAGTTTTTTTTAACTTCTGGGATTTTTTCTCTCTCTCTGGCTGCTTGGTTTCATCTAGTTTGTCTTCATGCCTTAAAATTTTTCGATGACTTGCCAACAGATTTCCCGAGCTCATCCCTTCCTCACTTCTCAGTGAGATCGTCACTTTACACGTCCAAAATCTAAGAATAAACCCGCAGAGAGCTTAAGGTGTGGATGTTTATACATTTCTGAGTGAACTAAGAGATCCCTCAAGGCAGGGTTGTTGGCCCTAAACGTTTATAACTCATAGCTTTTATCATTTTAGATATACGTTTTTTTTAAAAACTAAAATATCTATTTAATTCTATTCAGTTTATTTATATAGCGCCAATTCACAACACGTCATCTCAAGACACTTTACAGGTCACCAGATCATCCAGTCAGATTGATTCAAAGTTTTCCATCTAAGGAAAACCAGTTGATTGCATCGACTCATTGACTCTTCAGCAATCCCTCACACTAAGCATGCTTGTAGTGATAGTGGAGAGGAAAAACTCCCTTTGAACAGGAAGAAACCTCCAGCAGAACCAGGCTCAGTGTGAGCGGCCACCTGCTGAGGCTCACTGTGTCATGATTTTATCTAAAAATCTGACCCACGTGCAAAAAATCAAACAGAGAGTCCAGGGGAAAGTTTTACAGGTTTTATTGTGAGTTGGTAGAGAGGAGTCCAGTGCTGCTCTGAACACTGTCAAACCGGGACTGCGGTTAGTTCAGGCTCAGTGGGAAATTTGTGTCTTTGATTTGAAGAAGGGAATAAAGGCAACAGGATTCACGTTTCCAGAAAAAGGTGTTTACGTAGAATCCAGTCGTTGTGGGTTGTTCCAGTAATAGACTTGTTCGTTGGAGGGCGGACAGGGTTTACCCAGTGTTATGTGTAGTATCCAGGACGAGGTAGAAGCTCACGTAGGCAAAGAACTCTTAACAGCTTTATTTAAGAACTCGTTCAGCAAACAGTAACATCAGGTCTGCTTCTTTTTTCTATATCACTTCTTCTACTCCTCTTTTTATTCTCTACTCGTACACCACCTAGTGGTAGACACAACATTCCCCCCTTACTTGAAAAGCTTGCATGTACCCGTGTAGCATAACACTGAACATTAACCTCATTTAACAGTTTTTATGTAGTAGGTATAACTTTAGCTGAAATCAAAGTAGGTGGTTACTTAACTAAGCAACAAAACCAATCAAATATATTTAGCAACCCTGTACTTTAACATTTGGAGTTACTAAGAAACAGAATTACCAATGTAACCATTGAGAAATAAAATCCAAGTATTTGAACATTTTGTACCATGAGAATTAGTCCACCTGTACCCAAAACATGTAACACACTCATTTATGTATCCATTAACTTTTTTTTTTAGCCTGTTTGAAAGTCCTTGAGCCACACTGGTTGAGCAGCAGTTCTAACACTTTTCCTTTGAACCAATAGGTCACTTTCCTCTGGTTCTGTTGTTTTACATGGAATACCTGCAGAGTATCGTGAAAGTCTGGCAGCATTCCACCTTTTATTGTCACTGAGTACATACGTACTTTCTCCAATCTGCTTTTCAACACACAGCGGTGGAGTAAATCTAGATGAGCCTTTGCGAACATGATGGGGTCTTTTTACCCTCACCATATCTCCAGGTTTGAATGTTGGTGTCTTGGCTCCACGGCGCTTGTCAGTGTATTGTTTAGACTTTTCTTGTTTCTGTTTAACNTTGCCAGTAGCATGAATAGCCGTTAAGTAGTTCTCAAACATTTTCCGCCACATGGAAAACGGGACTGTAGGTTCTCCACTGCAGGGTAGGAATGGTGCAGGCATGGGTACAGACGTCATCGTCGCCAAATGTTATGTGTAGTATCCAGGACGAGGTAGAAGCTCACGTAGGCAAAGAACTCTTAACAGCTTTATTTAAGAACTCGTTCAGCAAAACAGTAACATCAGGTCCTCTTCTTTTTTTATATCACTTCTTCTACTCCTCTTTTTATTCTCTACTCGTACACCACCTAGTGGTAGACACAACACCCAGATTAAGGTGTTTCCTTGAGGAACGGAGGAGCTGACTGCCACTTAGTTTTCCTGCGGTACTTGAACGTGGAGATGAATCCCCTGCTTAGAGAGAAGCCCAAACTATCCTTGGGAAAAAGTAGATCCAAACCACCAGTTTAAATCCTCAGCTCAGTTTGATGCTCAGACAATCCTTCCAGGGGGGAGAAGGTCCAAAACATCCAGTTTGCAGGATGACTTCCTGCCGAGGGGCAAAGACAAAAGAAAACAACAAGGTTAAGACTCAGGTGACAAAAACTCAGTTTGACTCAGCAAAACTCAGCTTGGCTAGAGTACCCAAAACTGGCAAACACTCTGGCGTCGAGGTGGTGGTAGTCAGCAGCTTAAGAGTCCTCCGGTAATGAGGCAACCAACCGCAGGTGTGTGAGAAGGCAGACGAGAACCAGGCGCCCTCTGGTGGCGGAGAAAAACAAAAAACACAACCCACACAAACTGGATTCCTAACAGACTGGGGTTCAGGGAGACAAAAGTTGACGTAGAAAAAGCTAGTATAGATAATGATACATTGATCATTCCCTGCTGACTGGACTTTTCTCACTCACTGAGAAAGCTTCCTGGAGAGGTAGCGAAACGTCTTCAAATCTTGGAAACCAAGTCCAGTGGATATTTTTTTAATTTTTTAAGGATTTTCTTATAAGCGAACAACAAGTTATCTAGATTTAGTTTGTGATACAATAATGTTTTTACACACGATAGATTTAGGATGTGGAGAGCTGTGAGGGTTTTTTTTATTATAAAAAGTACAAAATATTGAAAAAAAACATTAAATTAAACACAGAAAAATCACTCATAAACTTAAGAAATTAAATATATACAGAAAAGCAAGGAACAGTATTACTTAAAGAAATAATGAACAGAATTTCCAAAAAAATACAAATATGGCTTTTTAAGAATTGTAATAAAGGAACAAATAAAATCAAAGAGGTAAGTCAAAAAGAAACACAAATTAGTGGTTGCAAGTATCGCAAAAAGAAATTAAATCAATCAACATTAATGTTCAATTTATTGTCAATTGTATTAATGAAAGAACTTCCTGAAACAAAAGCATTTTCAAACTCAGTGGCAGAAAGAAACTTAAACATAAACAAATCTCGATTAACTAAACTTTTAAACAACTTAATAATATTTACCTTTCTTTTCTCAAAATGCATTATGTTTCTAGCCAATCATATCGCCATCCTGGCATGACTTAACAAAAAATTAACTAAACTTTTATTTTTGAAATTTACAGCAATAACCGTGCCAAATAACGAAGGTATTTTCCAATCTAAGTGTACATTTGTGCTCCAGTGTTTAGCAATTACATGTTGTTTTTTTTGAGGGTTAGAGGTCTGAGGGAGATGAGGGGGGCTTCACTTAGGGTACGTATTTGGTGAGGGGCCCCACTGTCTCACACTTATAGTCTGTAAGAATCATGGTCAAACCATTGTTAACAATTGCATTCATATTCATGTTTATCTCATGGCTGTGAAGTACAACAATAAGCAGACCCTCAGTGGAGGAAGCGTTTTGCCCAAGGACACTACAACTGAGACGGACAGAGTAGGACTTGAACTGGAGACCCATGGGTCATAGGATCCCCTCCCTCCTGAGCCACTTTCATCCTAAAAATATAAATATCTAAACATCTGACAACCATTGAACTTTTATAAAAGATTATTTTCCCTAGTTTACCTTAAAGCCTAAGCAATGGTTATGTCAGGTTGGAGCCCTTTCTTAAATTTCCTATTAATTTTCCACTGTTACATTATATCTTCCTTACCCATATACGTCATGTATTTCATTTCTGCGTTCCTTGCCACTCCTGTTTTGTTTTTTTGCATGTCAGGTGGCCCAGCTACTTAGATGCTATAAATATCTAACATATCGTCAGAGGCCATTAACTGAGAAATGCATTTCATGACATAAGGGGGAATTTGAACAAAACATCTAAGGTAAACTGTTTTAAATTGTCAACTAGATCAACTGCATTGTTACCCATATATTTTATGTAATTTCCTTGTCCGCACTCTCCGAGAACAGCCACACCTGTTTCTTAATCACTTTGACATAGTTTTCACATGTTGTCAATCCTGTTATCTTGTGAAAGCTTGTTTTGACTAATCATGCAAAAAGACCAGAGTTTTGTTTCCTGAAGATAAAAACACATAATAGAGAGATGATAAAAAGAAGGCTGCAGTGCAACAAACATCCAGCTCTGGTGTTTAGCCCTTGTTTTACTGTTAAATCTGACACTTTGGGATGCTCTGCAATGGTAAATATTCATTCATTCATTTGCCATCATTAACTTCAAGGTGCAAAGTCAAAAAAATAAGCAAAAAACATTTTAACTTAATGAAATGAAGTTGTTTTCACCTCAGGTCCATCCTGATTGTTCTTTTTTTTAGCCCAAATAGAATTCCATCTCCGGGTGCGATCAGGGGCAGATTTAGAAAATTTGGGGTCCTAGGCAAAGACAGGCAGAGGGGCCCTCTGAACTGAGAAGCCAAACATGAAACAGACCCATTATACAGATACATACATTTTAACAGGTTATCCTGAGCTATCTCTATAGTTGTGCT
>NW_015151193.1:332690-334408 GCF_000732505.1 Cyprinodon variegatus
AACGCTGCAGATAAAAGTTCAGCTACTGTTGGCTGCTGGTGAATTATCAATTAAATCTTAACGAGAGGTTTGGTTTCCAAACTTCCTCCTTATGATGGAAAACCCCTTTAAAAGTTCACAGGAAGTGACACGAAACCTTCACCCTTGTTTTAATGAAACACTGGAAAATATGAGACATTATGTTACTTTTTCTGATCACTGATATAAAATCCCATATTAAAACTATATTTTATTGGAGAAATCTCTCAAGTTGAGGTTAAGCTGTCTCAACAAAAGTCTAGAACTGCTTGATAAAATCTCCACCCTCCTCTCTGACCTTCATACCTGAGACTTGCCAGTAAATATGTGTCCCTCTTCCTCATTTGCATGAACAGAGAAGCAGTATGCACCGACCAAACTGGCTCAGACTAACAGGAACAGCAGAGAGGCGAAACACAGAGCAGCAACCAGTGTGGGGATACATGACTAACTGAAAAAATAGCAGGGAGAAGCAATGTCTCTCAGAGCAGAGGAGGATCTCTGCTGCTCCATCTGTCAGGATGTCTTCAATGATCCTGTTGTCTTGTTCTGCAGCCACAGCTTCTGCAGATCCTGCCTGAATAACTGGTGGGATGGGAAAGTCATACTGGAGTGTCCTCTATGTAAGAAGAGATCGGCCACAAGGGATCCTCCATGCAACCTGGCTTTAAAAAAGCTATGCGAGAACATCCTTTCGAAGGGAAGGAAGAAAGCTGCACCAAAGCCAGAGGTTATCTGCCGTCTCCACGGTGAGAAATTCAAACTCTTCTGCGTGGAGCACAAGGAGCCTTTGTGTCTCGTTTGTCAGCATTCAGATGAACATGCTGGACACAGATTCAAACCCATCAATGAAGTCGCCGAGGGGCAGAAGACAGAGCTCAGAAAGGCCCTGGGGCCCCTACAGCAGAAGCTGAAGGTCTTCAGAGAGGAGAAAGGAAACCTGAATGAGACGGTGAAGCACGTTAAGCTCCAGGCTGAACAGACGGAGGGACGGATCAGGGAGCAGTTCAGGAAGCTACGTCTGTTTCTCCAGAGGGAAGAAGACACCAGGATTGCTGCTCTGAGGACAGAAGAAAGCAAGAAGATCCAGAAGTTAAACCTAAAGATTGATGCCCTCAATAAAGAGATTGCTGCTCTTTCCAGGAGCATCAATGAAACAGAAGGAATGCTGAAAGCTGAGGATGCTTTGCTGCTGCTGAAATTCAAGACTGCTGTGCAAACTCTCCGACAGCGCCCCCTGCTGGACGACCCGCAGCCCGTCTCAGGGGCCCTGATAGATGTGGCCAAACACCTGGGAAACCTCCCCTTCAACATCTGGAACAAGATGAAACATCTGGTGTCCTACACTCCTGTGGTTCTGGACCCGAACACGGCCAACTTTGAGCTCATCCTGTCCGAGGATCTGACCAGGCTGAGATGCGGACAGAAACAGAACCTCCCAGACAACCCAGAGAGGTTCGACTTCTTCCGCATCGTCCTGGGCTCTGAGGGCTTCATGTCAGGAATCTACAGCTGGGACGTTGATGTTGGAGAAAACACAGACTGGTTTGTGGGCGTCGCTTCACAGGGAGTCCAGAGGAAAGGAATTCATCCCACCCGTCTGTGGAGAATAGGGTGCTTGAAGGGTAAATACACAGCTAGGGCCCTTTCAGAACCTTCCACGGTTCTGGCGGTGAACGGAAGCCTCAGCAGGATCAGGG
>NW_015151193.1:336852-338946 GCF_000732505.1 Cyprinodon variegatus
AATAAAAAAGTCAGAATTCTGAGAAAAAAGTCAGAATTCTGACTTTTTTCCCATACTATACTGAAATAATCAGTTAACTTTTTTTTTTCAGTGGCCCTAATCCTCTTCCGTATTTTTTAAAGTTCAAAGATGGTGAAGTTTTAGCTAAATTTAGCTGAAATCTGAGAATTCTACATGCATTTTAATGGGACAAAAAAACATTTAATGAAAAGAATGAAAAAAAGAAAACAGCAAAGTGATCATCAAAAAGCCTTTTTCAGGATTATGAACATTTTACCTTTCATTTTTGGGTTCTAGTTTTTCCAAAATATTTAAAAACAATCCACTGGACTTTGTTTCCACGTTTAAAGACGTTTCTCTTCCATCCAGGAAGCTTTTTCTATTCAAAATGTCAGAAATAGTGTTTGAGGTTTTATCCAGCAGCCCAATAAAACCTTGTTTTAGTTTAGAAAACATGCAAATAGAAACGGACGAATGGGTCCCCCCCTTTGGAATGGGGGTCGTTTGGCTTCTTTGTTAGCCTGCAATGCTCCATACCTGTCTATGTCTCTGAAAGGGGGGTAGTTAACCCTTTATAGGACACAGTGAAATACTTTGAAAATCAAAATTTCAAGCCACTGGTGTTATTGGAATCCAGGATAAGACTGTATTACCTTTGTGAAATAAAAAAAAATTGATATTTTGATGGCAAAAATTAATGTAATAACAAGAAATTCAAACTTACCCGAATATATTAAGAAAAATAACAACATTTCTTCTATAAGAAATGGATGAAAAACCCTCTGAGAGTGAAAGAAACATGTTTTTTTGGTTCAACATAACCTTAGATGCGTTAATACTGACACTGACATTTTTTAGTTTATAAACCTAAATATAATTGTTAACTTTTTTCCCAACTTAATTTACAGTAGGTAATATATCAATCAAAGGCTCATTTTTTTGGTGAATTAAGGGGGGTGGGGGGGGCCGCCATTGTAAGGGGTATGCAAGGACTTGTCCTATAAAGGGTTAAAGGGAATAGTTGGTCTGGCTGAACAGGCGAGGTCTTCTGTTCTCCTGTAAAGGGGGACTAAATTGCTGCATTGCATGTTTTTGAAAGCTCAAACCCCCCACCCTGTTTAAGGTTGTTTTTTCTCTACATAGATGGCTTCCTTCCTCTCAAACCACCTGTCTATTTGTCCAAAATGTGAACATTCTGGTCCTCAAAGAATGTCCTTTGTCCATCAGGTGTAGATGTTCTGCAGAGTCTTGTCCAGAGGAGGGCGCTCTTCTGTGTTGGGCCATGCGTCTGTGGAGAGGTTGTTTGGTTTCTCCAATATAAAGATCAGAGCATTCCTCACTGCATTGAACTGCAGACACTCCACTCAGATTTGGTTTGTTTTCTCCAAATGTTCATTTATTTTACATTTTCTTTGCTTGATACAATAATGGAACAAACTACACTCCATATTTTGAATTTGGATTGCAGGCCACCGTGGGCCAGAGAGAAGTCATGGAGTACATTTCCTCCTCCAGACTATCAAAAATATGCAGGTAAGGCCACACCTGCTTTAGCTATTCAGTTCAGTTCAATTCCATTTATTAAAACTGTGGCAATTTACAGCACATCTCAAGGTATTTCACAGAGGCAATTCACCAGATCATACAGTCAAATTGATTCGACTCATTGACTTTTCAGCAATCTCTTACACTAAGAATGCTTGTAGCGACAGTGGAGAGGAAAAACTCCCTTGTAACATAAAGAATTGAGAGATTTTTATTTTTAAATCTCTCATCTTCGTGGTTCCTTTATGTGTTTAAGATTAGAAATCATCTTTCATATGGATTCCATCAGATGAAGCCTTGGCTGAAGCAGCTGCAGGGAAACAGTGATTGTGTTTGAATGCTTTATAAATGAGGTTGGTTGGATGGGATATTTTTAACCTGTATTTTTAGTCATGACCTTGTTAAATAATGCGGATGTATTTGCTTTTCATCATTTGACTGTTGGTGGAGTTCATAAATGTACTAATTATGTCACTATGTTGATTCATGTCAGACAAAAGAAGAAGTGAAGCCCTCATACTTGCCTGTCTGTAATTAAGTGGCTGTAAA
>NW_015151193.1:340723-342276 GCF_000732505.1 Cyprinodon variegatus
TTGATTAAATTAATGACACATTTATATATCTAATTTCTTATTTATTTAATGAATTACACATTTAATTAATTGCTTATAGCTGTATTTATTTATTTAATTGTGGCACTTTATATTAGTGACGTGGTTTTAATTAATGAATGACACATTTATTTAATTCCACATTTAATTAATTATTGACACATTTAATGATTTATTTAATGCTGTATTCATTTATTTAATTTTAGCACTTTTTAACCTCCATAGAAACAAACACCATGTATGCAGTCAAACATGGTGATGGTAGAGTCATGGTCAGGGCCATCTTTTGTTATTTTGTGAATAATTTCATTTTAAATATCCTTTAGCTTTTTATAACAAAAACCTAACATTTGATTTGTAAGAAAATTTGAATCCAACATAAGATCAATAAAAATAATATAACTTATGCAGAAACATCAGGATTCTTAAAAGGATGTTTATTTCCACTGGTTTGGGCACCTTATGCATGGGTCACTGCATCAGGACAGCGCAGTGTGAAAGAAATCAACCGCTCCCACTGCCCGTAGGTCAATTTATACATCAATCTCATTCTTTAAATGTAAGCGAAAAAATAAATAATTAGGGTGGGACTTGCTGTTATCCTCTTGAATCAAATTAAAACAAATTTTTTTTTTTCAGGTTTCAGTATGACATCACAATTTCTGGAAACAACTAGTGCAACAGGTTTTGTGTTTTCTTTTCCGTATCTGGTTAAAATGTAGGTCATGGAAAAGGCAGGTTGTGCAACAGTTGTTACAGAGGCTTCAAGGTATTAAAATAGACTGGAGTTTATTTTTGCAGACGTGCAGAATTATGGGGAATCTTATGGTAGATTTCTGCTCCTGCAGTGACGGCAGGAAGAGGTTAAACCCGTAGAGCCAGGCTGGATGCTTGCTTCCTCACTCATCATAAATTATGTAAATACACTGCTCAAAACACGTAAGATCTCAATGGGGGGAAAAAAATCCTGCTGTTTATTTATCCTGATATGGACTGGGTGATGTGTTAGGAACAAAAGGATGCCACATCATTTGGTGGAAATGAAAATGATCAACCTACAGAGGGCTGAATTCAAAGACCCCAACAAATAAAGTGAAAAAATGATGCGGCAGGCTAGTCAATTTTGCTGAAATTTTACTGCAGCCACTCAAAATGGTATTCATTTGTATGGCCCCCACATGCGTGTATGCATGCCTGACAACGTCGGGGCACGCTCCTAATGAGACGACGGATGGCGTCCTGGGGTATCTCCTCCCAGATCTGGACCAGGGCATCTCTGAGCTCCTGGACAATCTGAGGTGCAACCTGGCGGCGACGGATGGATGGAAACATAATGTCCCAGAGGTGTTCTATTGGATTTAGGTCAGGCGAGCGGGGGGTGGGGGGCCAATCAATGGCATCAATTCCTTCATCCTCCAGGAACTGCCTGCATATTCTCGCCACATGAGGTCGGGCATTGTCTTGCACCAGGAGGAACCCAGGACCCACTGCACCAGCATAGGGTCTGACAATGGGTGCAAGGATTTCATCCCGAT
>NW_015151193.1:342853-346098 GCF_000732505.1 Cyprinodon variegatus
ACTGGTGAAAAAGAGTCAGAAATAGGGCTGGGTATTTTCACCAGAATCAATTCGATTTTGATTCATGCAGTTCTAAATCGATTAATTTCGATTCAATCTGCTTTTACAATAATGAAAGTGGTTCAACTGTGTTTCAAAATACTCATGTATGTATAAACACAAAGTGCAAACTTGAAAATCAGACGGTTTAAACATGAGATGTGAACTAAACTGTCTCAAAAGTGCAAACTTGCAGACGTGACACAGCAGACATTCATGAGCTGCATTACCTCCACTGCACAAACCATATTTGCAACGTCTTCAGTCAAGGTATTGGGTATATTTGCAGCTGTCTGGCTTGAAGTAATCTTGAGTGCATCTTTCCTGCTTATTTGAATGTAAACGTCACGTGGGTCACTATAAAGTGAATCGATCTCGTTCCCTAGACATCGATTTTGCAAAAATGTAAAGGAATCTATTAAAAATTGATTTTTTTTACCCAGCCCTAGTCAGAAAAGATGAGGGGAAAAATGTCAGTGGCCTCCACCTGTAAAACCATTCCTGTTTTGATGGTCGTCTCGTTGTTGCCCCTCTAGTTCACCTGTTATTAATTTTATTAACACCAAAGCAGCTGAAACTGATTAACAACCCCCTCTGCTACTTACCTGACCAAATCAATATCCCAGAAGTTTAATTTACTTGATGCTAAATTGATTACAAAGTGTTCTTTTAATTTTTTTTTGGAGTAGTGTACCAACAGAGGACCCAGATTATGATCCAAGAGCAAAACAAGTCTGTTTAACAAAATAAGGAAAATCTAAAGTAACTCCAAAGCAATGATGCAGTTCAGGAAACCTCAGACACGCTGGAAAGTGGTTCCCATACTCTATCCAATGGTAAACATCACGATTGCTGCTTCTGCAGAACAAAAAACACCAAACAGCATAAATTCCTTTAGAACAATTTATTTTATACAGTAAAACCAGTTTAGGTTACACTCGCTGAGGAGGACAGCAAAATATAAATTTACACAGACCCAGAATCGCTGCAGAGTTAAGAGGCCGACCCAAACATGAGCCTCAGCATGGAGCATCATTCATCCAGAGATTGCTAATCATCAACCTTATCAGTCTACTGTGACAAAGCAACAAGATGCAAAGATGTGAGACGTCACGTCTCACAGATCGATCAAATGAATGGAGAGGGGTGCGTTCAAGAACGCCACAGATGTCAAACCTCCACCAGGATGCGTTTTACCACAGCTGGTTCTACCTTCCTGTTTTTTTTATATAACTAAAATCAACATTATACATAAACCTTCAGCTCTCCAACCCTCATAACAGTTGTGTTAATACGATGACCCTGGGTCGCTCGCTGTGGGGTTATTGAACGCACCCCTCTCTTCTTCAGGCCTAGGTTGGGGCAATGTTTGTTTTCCTTTACTTGGGAGGCCTGTAGGCGATCTTCCTGCTCTTCAGCACCGACCATCTGTGTCGCTTCATGTAGTAGAGCAGAGGGACGAGGATGGCGGCGCCCATCAGCAGCTAGTAGGACAAAAAGGAGCGAAAAGGTCAACAAAAGGCATGAAAAGCAGTTTCCTATGTGTGTTTCATTTGTTTGAGTCCATCCGTCTAATGATGAATAAAAACTGATCTTAAAAGAAGTGAAAATCTATTGAAAAAAATTTGTATCTGCTCTTAATTTGAGCAGGAGAAAAAGAATAAAATGAGAGAAAGGTCATTATATTTTATGCTCTTGATATTTAATGATTATTTTTTATCATTTTAGACATAAGTCATGTCTTTCCATTCAATCATTTTTTCCTTACCTGCTCTAAACTAGAGAAACACTTAATTTCAGAAAACATCTTAAGTTACTATGTTGTTTTTTTAAACAATACTTATGGATATAAAGACTCAGACACATTAGACACATAATAAACAGGGAGGATAAACAAAAACTGATCTAAAAATAAGTACTAATTCCTTAAAATGGGAGAATTCGCTATTAATTTGAGAAGGTAAAAAAAAAAATATATAGTTTTCATATTTAAAACATAATGTTATTTTACTGCTAAACTGTCTTACTTGCTCAAATTGAGGGAAAAATACACTCCAAGAAGAATATATTTCTTATATTAAACCTTCTTCAGAGTAATTTCTCTGAACAGTTTTTTATTTTGCTGGTTTAAAAGTGACGCGTACCTTCAGTCCCATCCGTTTACGTTGGTCGTGCTCCGGCTCGGCGGCCCACCTCAGGAAGGTGCAAACATCTTTAGCCACCTGACTCATGGTGGCCGGAGTTCCTATTAGCACAGATAGAAACCGTCAGCATTAAAGACGGGGTGGGATTTCTCCTCTTCTGCAGCACGCCTTCTGTTATCCTTACCGTCTTCATACTCCAGGACCTCGTTGTAAATGGGCGGAGCCATGCCGATAGCCTGACCGGGGAAGTAGGGGTTGTAATAGAGTCCTTCTCTCACTGAGACTCCAGCAGGGGGGTCGCAGTAACCCGTCAACAGGCTGAAGATGTAGTCCTCACCTCCATGTCTGCGGGGGAGGGGGGGCAGAGGTGAGCATCAGGGAGGATTTCAACACGGCGTCCTGTGTGTGTTTCAGGACGTACCTGGCGTTGACGATGTAGCTGAGGTCAGGCGGTAGAGCGCCGTTGTTGGCGGCGCGGGCGGCTTCAGGGTTGGGGTACGGCTTTGGGAAGTAGTCTGAAAGCTTTCCTGGTCTGGTGAACATCTCGCCGTTCTCATCAGGACCGTCGACTACCTCAACCTAAACACCCGACAGAAGGAGGTCAGTCTAATCGGCTCCTGCAGCGATGGCAGGAACTGTCAGGTGGTGCCATCTAGTGGCAGAACTTAGTATCAACAGTTGGACAGCATTAATGCAGGTTGCTAGAAGGTGATGTGATCCAGCAGCCTCACCTCCTCAGCGATGGCCTTAACCTCGTCCTCCGTGTGCGAAACGCCAACCAGGTTTCTAAAGGCCAGGTACTCCATACTGTGGCAGGCGGAACACACCTGCTTATACACCTGGTAACCACGGCGAATACTGCAATGCAAGGATGAAAGGAGAGACAAGTGTTCAAATGTGACCATCAAGCATAAACAACATTTAGCAGCTTTCTGTTCCAAAAAAATCCCCCAATTTCCAACAAAGGCCGTGGCTGGTAATGCACTGCCGACACGACTTATTTATTGTAAAAGCAAAGACATAATAATTACTGAAAATGCCTTGGGACTTAAAACGAAAAAT
>NW_015151193.1:347327-348521 GCF_000732505.1 Cyprinodon variegatus
CCATTTACTGATTTAGTGCATCATTTTAAAAAAGTTCCAAAGCTGAGAGGATTGCTGCAACCAGTGGACCTCCGAGGCTAACCACAGCCAGGGCTAACATTAGCCTGGTTTGATTTGGTAAAAATTATTCTTTAAAGTACTTTTGTCAATCCGTGTCTTGTTTGATTAATCAACAAAAATAATCAGATTAATCGATTTGCAAAATAATCAATAGCTGCAGCCCTAAATAAATGTTTATTTTTCCTAAAGCTGCTGCCGTTTGTTGGCGAGGAATGTTGATGGAAATGAGTCCATTTTGGACTTCAAATCTGTGTCCTAATTTACCAATTTCACTTAAATGCGTTTCACCATTTACTGGACCATAAAAAAGTCCTATTTTGTAGACAACAAATTTTATTCCAGTTACTTTTTATTGGAACTTATTATATTCCAAGGCTTGCAGGTGGAGTGGTTTAGTGTTTGTACTGGGGTCCATTTGGTTAATGCCTCCTTTGGTTCAGTGAGCGTTCAGTTCTGTTCTATAGAAGAAATCTTTAGGGGATAAACATTTACAATTTCCAAGATTCATCTGAGGTTCATTCCTGGTGTAGGTGACGCCGTTCAACCCACCTGGAGTGGTCCAGAGAGGACAGAGGCCCCGAGTGGCTCCAGGGGTAGTTGGGAGGATGCAGCTCCAACTCAGAGGCTTTCACAGACTGATGGAGCATCAGAGCGAGCCCGGCGCCGCCAGCTGTGACCACGCCCAGGGTGGTTAGTGCTACTTTTTTCTTCCCCGTCAGGCTGGAGATCGACATGTTGGCCTACAGCAGGGAAAAAAACAAAAAACAAGGGGGGGGATTTATATTTAAACACTTTAATTTAAAACTAATAACCTAAAGTCCATTAGCTGCTATTTTATAGAGGGAGTTTTTGCAATAATGTTGCAAAGAACATATTGAAGAAAAAAAAAAAAAAACACAAACTGTTAATTTATAGTCATATGTTTATACTACTGTTTTTATACATTTATTTTTATTTATTATTATTATTATATTTTAACTATTTTTCAAGGCTGAACTTTAAAATAAGATAAAATTGTCCAGAGCTTTTTGTTTTACTTGTGCAAACAAAATGACAAATAAAATCTGTCTAAGTCTTTAAATAGGGAGGAAAAAATATATATATAGTTTTGCAAATGTAAGTAACAATAAAAAT
>NW_015151193.1:349019-354633 GCF_000732505.1 Cyprinodon variegatus
ATGGTAACGATTTGCTTCCATACCCATGACAAAAATTCCAGAACGGCCAACCAGCATGTAAGGAGGAGCAGAAACACCAGAGCTGTTTCCGATAGACGGATGCGGTACAGAGCAGGAGCGTTACGGCTGCTTTCCTCTGAACTCTTAAAAGGTTTTACTTCCCGTAAGGATTTGTTTTCCAATTCGGTCTTCAAACTCTGTCACCACGATAAGACATTGAGGCTGTAGAGGATGAAATGCCATAAAGCTGGGAAAGTAACATGACTAAGATCATTTTGGTTGTTTTCTAAAAGGATCATCTGTACGCAGGTATAAACAGGAACGTTAAGCAGACCTGACTGCAGATGTGATTCACGTTTTTTGGTAAATAAATCTGATTACTAGGGGTGTCCCTATTAATTTATTTTTGATAAGATACAGATGTAGCAAGTTAGAGAATTGGCCGATACACATATAGACCCAATTTATTAATTATATATTACATATGGTAGAATGTTAAAAATTGATTTAACAAATAATATGGCTAAAACAGAAGAAAAGTCAACAACAAAAAGGTATGAAAAACCTGACCTATGTAAAGTAACCAAAGATGCACAGAAACTTTGAACAGAAACAGAAAATATTGGAGATTTTAGATGCTGGCTTTTTTCTTTTTTTTTTTTATAAATCAAATTGATATTAATATATGATTGGGACATCCTGATTGAATTATTGATTTGATCCCCTGGGAGGGCTGGATGGGGGCGCCCCTCCAATGCACCGTAGGGGGAATCCTGCTCTCCATGAACGGTGCATTCACTGCTGCTCTTAACTTTTTTATTATTTCTCTACTTTCTTTCTGTATAGAAGCTACTTTTGTCTGGTTACCATATCGCCTGGAAAACGTCATCAGCTATTGCTGCCAACTTTAATACAGCTGGAACAATTAATAATAATAATTTAATGAAGTTTTATTTTGTTTACATCAGCATATTGTAAAAAAAAAAAAAAAAGATTTAGTTTTGCATGTTATATAAAGATAATTATGAGAGAAAACTTGAGTTTTTAAGAAAATGCTGCTTATAAAGCAATCATTAGTTGATTAATAATAAATCAGTCACCTTATTTAATCATTTAATCATATGTTCTCCCTCTATAAGAGAGAAAGTTCCTGTTATTTAATTTTTTTCTCTCTGTTTTACAACCAGCCAGTCATCCTGTTTTCTGATTCCTTTCAGCTGTTGCTCCATATTTCTCCATGAAGATGTAAAGCTGTCGATTCAGCTAGGAGTCCTTGGATAAGTTTTACTAACAGATATTACAATCTGCTTTTCATTTCATGAGTTAGAAACATGTAGCTGATTTATCCGTCTGTTTAATGGAGGTCACTGAAACTTTTAGTGATGAATAGAATAAATAATCCACTAGAAGCGAAGAAAGGAACTAATGTTTATTTTTTGTTGTCATGTCTCAGTCTAACCAGCAGCAACCTTGAGGGGGAGACGAAAGTTAAAGCCTGGGAATAAAGGCTGCAAACGAAGAGTCTGATCCGTTTCTAAAAAACAAACTAAAGCTGGAGTGACATAAAACAAAATAGTATTAAATTGATCTAAATATGGATTTCTGGAGATGACAAGAATCTGCTTGTTGTGCAAAGTTATAAAGATTATAAGCAGCTATTTTAATATACAGACCAGAAAAAAAACTAACAAGGGGTTGAGGTCAGACATTTATTTTGAATAACATGAAAAATAATGAATAAAACAGACTAAACTAGCTGATACATTTCTATAGAACTAAGGTAAAGGTGGAAAACAGGATCTAGTTTTAAGCTGTTGCTTAACGTGAGCGATCCAAAGTTACTTATGAAACTGTCCTTCGCTGCCGTTTCTATATCCAGACAGAAAGACGTCACATGGTCACATCCCTGCACCTCACAACACAACACCCCCACCAGCCTCCATCTGCAACCTGTTTTACATTTTAGAAATCACATTTTAGACGCAATCTATCTGCTGTATTAGATTTATAACCTCACAAAGGTATTAATACATCTGAAGAAGTTGTCACTTTTTCTGTCATATCTGTAAAATCCAAGTAAAAAAAAAATAATAATAATAAAATTAAGAAACCGCATTCAGGGACATTTAAAAGGCGGAAAAAAAAGGGAATTTAAATGTTTAATTTAAAAGTGGCATTTTTACAAGTACAAACACAATGCAAGATTATAAAACATGTTGCTACATAAAGCTCATGCAAATGCATCATTAATTTGGGGTTTTAGTGATAGAATGAGACAATGGCCTCCTGATGGAAGTTTTAAAGTAAAAATTAACGATACAAAAAAGTTGCTTTTTTTTCTAGCTAATTTTCAATTTTTTCTTTTAAATTTGCATGTTCATAATCTCCTAAATATGCATTATTGCCACGCAAATTTGTGTTTTCGTCTAGTAAATTTTCTACCCTTTCCTTCTAGATTTGCATGTTTATAATCTCGTAAAGTCTCATGTTTTTTTCTTTTTCTTTTTTTTTTATTTCGTACATTTAATAATCGTTTCCTTTTAAATTTGCATTTGTAATGTTTGTAATCTCCTAAATATGCATTTTATTCTTGTAAATTTGTATTTCAGTCTGATCAATTTTCTACCATTTCCTTCTAAATTTGCTCATTTATATTTTCGTAAACTTGCATGTTTTTTTCTAATAAATTTGTCTATTTATTCTCGCACATTTAATACTTGTTTCCTTCTAAATTTACATGCTTCTAATCTCGTAATCTGTGTGTTTTTGTACATAAATTTGCGTGTTTATTCTCGAACATATGTCCCTCTAAACTAAAATCTTTAATTCCAAATCTTTTTTCGTCTGTAAATGGCTCCAACATGCCTTCGCATTAAATAACAGACAAAAATATGTGTTTTTATATTTAGGGGATTGGCCAAAATTAAACCCTCTGCAGAAGATCTGAGAAGGAACCGGCTTTTTCTCCACCGGAAGTTGTCAGCAGTGCTAATGCTAACTCGTTAGCTCGCATACTTTCAGGCTCCGTTCCTGAATTGAAAGGACAGATTGTCTTCCATAACCCGTGTGAAACAAACATAACATCATCACCTCTACCCACCTTAACCAGAATATAATTTTATTAATGAATTTCTGATCCAAATTAGTAATTAGAAAGCTGCTGCAGCTGAACTCTGCACGCGCTGTAACTGTCCGATATGACATTTTGCTAACTGGCTGCTTTAGGTAACGGGAAATACAACTGCTTTACGGTTTTTTCCGACACAAAGCTTTAAATCCAGATAAGAAGTTTTAAACTTAAGGCTGAAAGAGTAGAAGATATAAATGTAAAGTCCTTAATTCCAGCCTGACATAAGAGGGAGACAAGTGACCTTGTCTCTCAGTCCACCGTTAGCCGGTGAGCTAACCCTCGGTTCGCCTCCTGAACATCTATCATCCCTAAATCTATGATCACAATCACCTTCCCAAAGGGTGAAAACTGGACTCATCTATCGATCTACCTTGGACGTCTTGAGCGTGTTTCCAGCGGTGAGGAGAGCTCTCCCATTCCCGGAGAGCGCCACGACCCGAAGCGCCGCCATCTTCGCAGTTCTCTTTGGAAGCAGCCGCAAGCTCGAGCGGTTAAACAAACTGAGCGCTTCCGGGAGATTTCTTCAAAATAAGATACACAAGCGTGACGTAATTTAATGGCTTGACTAATAAACCCATTTAAAATCAGTGGAACCTGAGAGCATGGGCATTTGTAGATCTTTAAAATTGTTAATATTTGTTGTTTATGTATATTATATGTATGTTTAATACAACCATTCCTTATCTGTGCACATTAATTATGTTTTTAATAACAATCCTTTTACTAAAATGCCATCAGAACGCTGATAATATTAAGTGTGTCTCATCCCCCCCCTTCAGTGTCCACCATATTGGATCAGTCCATTTGCTGCACATGTTCAGAAAGGTCCAAACAGACAGCAGCAAACCATTTGAAAACAAACCATGCAAAGAGCAGTGTTGCCAACCTAGCGCTTTAGTCGCTATATTTAGCCACTTTTCAGACCCCTCTAGCACTTTGATTTCTAAAAAGCTCCTAGCGCCAAATCTAGAGACTTTTTCTGCTACTGGAGACTTTGGAGACAACATCTAAAAGCAGCGAACTCTGCTCTCCAGAGCAAGTAGATTGGTAACCCCGCCTCCTGCTCTCCTCTATCTTGTCTGCTGTCATGATTCATGCAGCTATTATTTCATCCAAATGAAAAATGGAGAACAGAGAAGCAGATCATGGCTTGTCTACAGTGAAAAGAAGGACTGGGTTATTTACTTTGGCCTTTTTGGAAACACAGGAAGGAGCAATCAGCTAAGTGAAAATTGGCTTAGTGAGTGACAAAAGTTAGAACAAATAATTTATGTCTATTCTATTAAAATGTCTATATCTGTATAATGGGTCTGTTTTATGTGCTGTCTTTTTTTCAATGTACACTGTCCCTGTAAAATTAATAAATAAATAAATATTTTGTGGGAGTTTGGCCTTTTTTTACATTAGTATCTTTGGTACTCAAGAGTATTGATTACTAAAGCTTTAAAAAAAATAAATGTAACCCTAAACAATTAAGAACATTTTATTAGCCTTAAATCTTGTTAAAATGAAAAAACAAAAGCAAATAAAAAACTTCCATCAAATAAAGTGTTATATTACTTGCACGTAAGTATTATGGATATTGATATTGTTACCAACGATAACATTTAATCAACATATTTTGTAATTTATTTTTTACTTGATTATTAGATATATATATATTTTTTTTTTATGTGGAACTGTGTCATTCGTCAGATAAGAATTTATTTTGAAGAGAACCCAAACCGGAAACACAGAGCAGTGTGACGTTTGATTTAACTTTACGTGAATCTTACAAAACACTTTTACACAACCCTTTTTTTATTAGGTGTTTTTTCCCTTTGTTGTTTGATAATATTTGCTAAGCTATGAAATATTGGTTTATAACCTGGTTTTATTTTATAATGTTTTTTCCATTTAATAAAAAGAGTTTAAAGCTGATTTAAACTAGAAATGAAGCGTTTAGTTTAACAATGACCTTATAATTTTATAATCTTCAGTCATGACCTCGGTTATGCAGCTGGGCTCAGACTATAACTGCAGCAAGATTCCATAATAGGCTCTTACACTGTATAATAATAGAATAAAAGAATGATTTACTGAAAGGTAAATTTACACAAAGTACTATCTGTATCTGCAAAAATTATGCCACACATTAAAATTGAGTAAAATAACAATACTAAGCTGTTCCATAATATATTAATATCAGATTCCCTTCTGGGCTTTTTTCCCTTTTTATCTGTTATAATTACTGCACATATAGACATACTGCTGTTGTCCTTGTATTACAGGAAAAATCTGATCATATTCAGAACTCAAACTTCTGAAAGAATTTTAAATATGAAATTATTACATATTATTCAATAATGATTCCTTCCATGTTGCTCTCCATTGTTTACTTTCCTAAATTTCTGTCGGACTGGTGACATCTTCAACGCTCACCCAGCATGATGTCACCAGACATGCAGCTTTAGGGAGAGACATTACACCTATCTTACCAGAGGT
>NW_015151193.1:355704-356754 GCF_000732505.1 Cyprinodon variegatus
TTTTTTTTTTTTTTTTTTTTCACTGTTTAATGCTAAATTCATGAAATCACTGCAAATAATTGTCTTTATTTTATCCCTATAAGAGGGTTTGCTAATTGAACTGCTGACTATGGTGTGATTGGACATCAAAGTCAAGGTCCAAATTATATAGTCTTGATCAGTAGCATATACTAGTTAATTCTGACAGGATTCCAATGGGTCCTTGAAATCCTTAAAAATTAGCGGATGTGAAAAGAAAAGCAGTGTTTCGACCCAGGAGACTTTTCTTAAAACATTTATAGTGAGATTGTATTGAGGCTTGTGTGTCTGGTTGTTGCATGCTTGTGTCTTATATAGAGATCAGGGCAGATTTAGGAAATTTGGGGCCCTAGGCAAAGACAGGCAGGGGGCCCTCTGACTTGAGAAGACAACACATAAAACAGCCCCATTCTACAGATAGATAAATGTTAATAGAATAGACATCCATTATCTGTTCTAGGTTTTGTCCCTCTCTTCTTGTCCCTTTTCTTCTTTTTTTCCACTCAGCTGACTTTTCATGCTGTCTCTAAAGCAATGAAAGATTTTTTCCAAGCACTAAGCTCACTTAGCTGATTGCTCCTTCCTGTGTTTCTGAATCACACTTAATATTATCAGCATTCTGATGGCATTTTAGCCAAAGGATTTTTATCAAAAACATAATTAATGTGCACAAATAAGGAATAGTTGTATTAAACATACATGTAAAAAGAGTTTTTTGGGCCCCCCAGGAAATTGGGGCCCTAGGCAATTGCCTAGTATTGCCTAATACTAAAAAAGTACAGGCCATAGTGTGTTTAGAGAATTCTTTTAAGGTCCATAATTTATACTGTATACCAAAGGTCACGGATTAGCTGACCACGGTCCGGATGCAGACCCACCTGCTGGCTAATCCAGACTCAACCTGATTTAAAACAGAAATTACTGCATGTTGTCCGACGACAGTGTCTAATTTCACTTGCTCCTCTTCTCCTGTTAATACGGCAGAGCGTCCGGCTCCAGGCTGCACGTGATCCAAATGAGCAAATGAGCTGT
>NW_015151193.1:357111-359509 GCF_000732505.1 Cyprinodon variegatus
ACAGAATCAACAATAAATCTGGATCCAGGCTCAGAATGAGCTCCTTGATATGTGCTTTAGAATGGCTTAGTCTCCATTCAAACCCAGGTTTAAAGCCTTGCAGGGCAGCCTAAAGCCCACTGCCAACATTAAGACAGAAAAAAGAAAGAAAATAACAAACCATCAGTTCAGGGGTTTGAGAAAATATGGGAATCAGGAAATTGTCTATAAAACAAACTGAACAACTGTTGTTCTCTACTTAAGATTTTAAAATGGAAAAATTTTCAAATTTTTTTTCATATTTCTTTTAAAATAAAAATTCTATGTTTAACATGGATGCATAAACACCTCATTTAATTTCAGTTGTAAATTCTGTTTAAAGGAACAAACTATAATAAAAAATGTCTCTGAACCTTTACTGCTTTATGATTTTCTTTATTCGGACCCCCTGATTTTGAATTTGTGACCCCTGCTGTATGGAGACTGGATAGATTTTTGCTGTTGAATGTTTATATGCCACTAGATGGCCTCAGTGAGTCTTTGGAAACTGAACCACAATCCAGTTGCTGAGTTTAATCAAAGAGCTTCATCATAGCCTCATCTATCCAGCTGGACAGGTCCATCTATTTTGATAGGATTTTACCTGAACTTAGGCTTTATACAATATATATTAAAATATTTTATATTCTAATTGTATAATATAACATTCATATCAAATATTATTATTGTTAGTATGTATAGTTTAATCTGAAAAACTCACACGAAGAGAAAAGACAATTATGAGAAATTTATTGATACAATTACTTACTGTCTTTGCCGCGAGTTTCCTTAATTGAACTTCCGCCTAGGCTCCATAAAATATAAATTCATATTATATATATATATCTTTAAATCAAATCTGATCCAGCCACTGCTATGCCATTCAGTTTTTTTTATGTAATTTGCATTGTAATTAAATGTTTAATTAATTTCTTTCCACTGGGGAAAAAGCTGCTGTGTTTGGTCCAAACGATCCTTGAAAAGTCCTTGATATTCATGTTAACCAAGGTGTGATAACTGTTTGATTCTGATATTAAAACATTAATCATGTTGTTGGTTAGGAAGATCCAAATTTCCTTATTTTTTTTTAAACAAAACAATTATTGCAGTCATGTCAACCTTTATAAAGGTTGAGGTTGTTGTTCAGCCGAGCAGAGCACCATGTTAAGATGAGGACTGACTGAAACAAAGGTGTTATACCAGGTTTCTCCAGAGGATGGCAGCAAACACTGCTAAAAATGGAAATAAAAATAAGAAATTTTTTTCTTAAACTAAGTGCATTTTTCTTGAATTTAGGAGGTAAGTGAGACTCATTGCCAATGGAACAAGATAATTTACATTTAAATTAAGAAAATGCAGTTGAATTGTCTCATTACGAGTGTATATTATCTAATTCTCTAAGTAAATATACTCATTGGAATAATCATTGTAATTACCTACTAAAATTAAGAGTAAATACACTTATTTTTAGATCATTTTTGCAGTGCAGTATCATAACAAATACTTGAACAGAAATGGAAATTGATATAAATTGTAATTTCCCCACATTTTTGATATATTGAGACTCTAATAAACAATAACCAGAGCTTATATTTTTAACTCTACATGCACCAATCATCCTGACCCTTCAGATAAAACCATCTGAGCATTTGTTTGACAATGGGAGGCCTGTGAAAGTAAAGGCTGGTGCAGTTTTGAATTATGAGGCCATCCAGTTAGTAAACAGAAGGAATCAATCACCTCCATGCTGGGAAACAGCCAAAACTAATCCTAACATTACAGAGATGTGGGGTAAAAAAAAACACAAGGATCAGAAAGCTGAGCTGGAGAAAACAGACAGGAATATGGAAGTATGCAGTGAATTATTAAGATGCATTAAAGCACCAAACTGGTCTGAATAAACACAGTAACTATAGATGGATGTTTGCTGTTTACAGCAGGTAAATACTAAAGTATTCATCAGCCTAGAAATCCCTTCCTCATTTCCCTAATGTTTTCTATAAAGCTAAAGGAAAAACATGAAACAAAATAAAGGGAGAAGACAAAAAATAAAGACTTGCTTATTATCTCGCTTAACAGGATGTGAGGTTTTGACAGGGGCCAGCAGGGGGCAGCAGGGGCCGATGCCTTTGTTAACCCCTTAAGCCCAGAAGGTCTTAGGGGCGAATTCAGCCTGAAATTACATCTGTGAATTAAAGCAAGTCCAGCTCCCAAACTATAAATCGGAAAAACAATTGTTTGTAGTTGTGTGACAGAAATACATTGAGGAATATTTTTCAGGTGGAACCACTATTTTAAATGTCACCAAAGAAAAAAAAAAGTATTCAAATAATTTTTCAGTTTCATATATTTTTTTTCCAAGATGTTTTTTTTTTTTTTT
>NW_015151193.1:360726-362222 GCF_000732505.1 Cyprinodon variegatus
TGAATGCATTCACTGAATACTATCATGTTTGATGGAAGTTAGTTGAGAATCCAAATCTGGAGATAAGGAGGCAGAGATCAGTTTTTGCAGATTTAATTTAAATTCTGATGGCAACAGAAGCACAAATACATGAAGAATAAAATAAACCAAAACCAGGAGACGCCAGAGAGAAACAAACATGGGGAGCAAAGCAATGAAGAGAAACCAGCTCTGAGAGACTGCACAAGAGGACTATAAAAGGTAGACGGAACAAAGACTGGGCTAATCAGCTAACAAAGAGCAGGTGTGGATGGAAGTAACTAGAAGGAGACTGGCACAAGGGGGCAACAGAGAATCACACACAAAAAAATAAATAAACACAAAATGGCAAGAAAACGAGTACACAAAAATAGAAAAGAAACCAATTAATAATAAAACAGAGAAAGACAATTAAAAATAAATAAATGAAAACTCTAAAAGGAACTAAAAGTCGTAGGGAAATCATATTTAAATGTCCAATCATTCCAGTGACGCTGCTGAAAAATTAACAGCAGTGCCATCTACTGGACAGTAGTTATATCACAAATTTGAAAGAAATGCCTAACCCTTATTAGTTAATCAGATGGAAGAAATTTTTCATCTAATAAAACATTAATCGACAATTAATAATAACTTGATTATTTGTTTACATTCCAAATAACAAACCAGAAAGGACCTGCTGGTAAAAAATGATTATTGTTTAACAAAAGTCCTTTTCCTAGAGAGTTTTTTCCAGCTCCAGGGTCATGACAGAGTTGTTGAAAGTTGTGCGAAGAGGCTTCCACAGCTGTTAAAAGTCACCCACCTGTTCTTTTCATGTCTGCCTATCTGCTCACATCGAGGTAATTAAAGCATCAGCGTCAGAAGCTTGGACCGCTGCTACATTTAGCCGTCAGAGAAAAACTGCTGTCTGTAATTTAAATGCCAGCGTCGCTGAAGTGACTCATGAAGACAGACGTGTGAATGGATGTCTGTGCATCCAAACTGAATTATCAAACGTGTTCCATTCGCAGCAGCGAGCGCACTCAACCATACGCAGTCCCTAATCTCCATGACAGCTAACATGATGATAATTACACAGCTTGTATCCAGGGCCTCCTTTCTAATGATCATCACAGATAATACCTTCAGCTGTCAGCTCTGATGTGGTGTGATCTACTCCACACAGCTGGGACTCCATCACATCACATCAGGTTTGGTTTTTATTTTACTAAATGTTAACTGGTAAAAAAAAAAAGACCTACTGATGAGTTGACTTTAAAACTAAATGCCTGTGCTAAACATTACATAACCAAAAATATTAAATTCACTGCTGTTCTCAGTGTATGAATCTTCATTTTGTCTATCTATAATGCGAAGTTTTGATTCTAGAGGCTGGATGAGGATTAATTAGTTACTTATAGATACATTTGTGGATAGTAATAAAATACTAAAAGACATTTTTGCCCAAATATAGTAGCCCCTCCCTCCTGCCATCT
>NW_015151193.1:365028-373074 GCF_000732505.1 Cyprinodon variegatus
GGACCTTTTCGGACCTCCTCTCCCAGGAGGGATCAACTGAGTCTTAAACTGAGCCAGGGATTCAAACAGGAGGTTTGGATCCAGTCTCCTTGAGAACGTTGAAATTACTCTCTGAGCAAGGGAATCATCTTCACCACGACCCGTTCAAGTACAGCAGGAAATCTGAGTGGCAGTCAGCATCTCCGTTCGCCTAAACCGTCCGAGTTCTGGGTAAACTCTGTTCCGCCCTCCACCAAGTCAGACAAACTCTGGAAAACAACACACAGATTGGAGTCAAAGATCCTTCACTTCTCTGGAAACGTGAGTCAACAACCAGATCCTCTGCTTCAAATCAACAAATGAAATTTCCCACTGAGCCTGAACTAATAGTCTGCCTTCCCCTCACCTTCCAGTTCTGGCAGAGCAGAGTTCTGAGCAACACCGAACCGTGCTTAATCTCTTCAATAAAACCTGTTAAACTTTTCATCTGTGTCTCTCTGAATTGGTTTCACTGCATGTGGGTCCGAGCTTTAGACAAAATCATGACACATATAAATTCATAATTTAGGTATTTTACATATTTTTTACTTAATTTAAGTGATTCAGCTGTAAAAATTAGTATATTAGTAAAAAGTTATTTTTATTTATTTTGAAAAAAACATTTAGCAGATGAAAACCGGGATACTATCTCAATATTACTGAAGCTATCACCTTATTGTTTTTACATAATTATTAAAGAGAATTTGTAAAGAAAAAGAAATGAAATAGATCCAAATCAGTAACCATGTCTGTTCCTATTAGAATTTCTTTGAGTATTATGTGATCAGTACAGGGGCCAGGACATGATCTACAGGGGCACCGGTCCCTGTTGGCCCCTGTCTAGAACCGCCCATGAACGCATTTCAATTTTTACCATCAAGAAAAATATATACAATTAGTAACAATATAGATGATCTTACAATTGAATAATATATTACTCATATTTTTCTTATGTGAATGTTGCAGCGTATGCAACATTTTCTGTTGCATACGCTGATATTGTACAACTATTTCTTTTTGACATATTAAAGACCTGTAATAACACACAGTTCTGTTTTAGACATAAATATCTGTGAAAGGCCTCAGAGTGATTATCCTCTGAGTTTTGTTTGGGTCTGTGAAAACTCCCCAGGAATAAAAAGGAGCAGTCTTCAACATTGTGAGAATAAAACATGAAAGAAAATTTTAAATGAGCAAAGAAATTCACATAAAAACAATATATTAGTGTGCAATAAGCAGTGAGTGCACAGTTTACTTTTGTCTGCAGAAAATGTGTAGCTCTAACGACGACGTTCTAATGCTGTTTTGTTTGAAGTTTGTGCATGGCTCCCATGATGAAAGACATTCACACATAATTGCCCTGATGTCTCTTATGTGTTTTTTTTTTCTTTTTCTGTTTATTGTTTATGCTTTCCTTCAGTGCACCACATCTCTGCTCTTTCAAGTCCTTTATAGCATTTTTTCCTCCCATCATTTTACAGAATAAACTTCACTGTGAAGAAAATGTCCTTTTATTATAACACTCATCAATAGCTGCTGTGGATCCATTCGTTATTATGATTACAGGCCTGCATCATAATCCTAAATAGCTTGCAGTGCATCCAGGATTTTTGCACAATCATAGTCCTCCTCTCTGTGCTCATCCTGCAAAACCTCATTTAGTCACATGTCAACATATGTGTTTATTAGTGGATATAAGTCCCCTCATGGCAGCGTGTTCACGAGCTTGTCGCTAACCCCATAAACATGTCTCTATTTGCCAGAAAATGAGGAAATTGTCTCTGATGCGGGAACCCTGGTGTGTTGCTCTGGCGTAATGGCCTAGCCAGAAAATGAGGGTCATGTTATATTTTTGCTGAAATGTTGTTTTCAGTATTCAGCAGTATAATAATTGGTAAGTGGCTCTGTTTTGGTATTTTTTTTCCTCTTCTCCTCATTTAAATTTTGTTGGGGAGCCACTTTCAGGTGCATTGCTGCCAGGAGCGGGTAAGGAGAGTAGCACCTTCATCAGGCGTAGACTCATTCTTTTAAATGTGTGATTTTAGGCTCATGTATTTGTAATTGTAACTGTATGATTTGCACTCATAAATCTTTGATTTAGACTCATAGATTTTGTATTTAGATCTGTAAATTTGGGATTTTTACTCATAAATTTGACATTTGTACTTATAAATCTGTACCAGTTTTAGTCCGTGAGGCAGACACCCTGTCTACTTTTAAGGCTAGGCTTAAAACTTTCCTTTTTGATAAAGCTAATAGTTAGGGTGGCTCAGGTTATCCTGAGCTATCTCTATAGTTATGCTGCTATAGGCTTAGACTGCTGGAGGACATAGGGACCCCTTTTTCATCANTGGAGCTGGTTGACAGTTGCCTTTTGTATCTATGCTTCTTTTTCTATGTCTGCTTCTGTCTCCTTGAACCCCAGTGGGCCTCAGCAGATGGTCGCTCACACTGAGCCTGGTTCTGCTGGAGGTATCTTCCTGTTGAAAGGGAGTTTTTCCTCTCCACTGTCGCTACAAGCATAAGTTTGAGGGATTGCAGACAGTCAACCAGTCAATCAGCTGGTTTTCCTGAGATAGAAATATTTTGAAGGATATGATCACCTGTATAAAGAAATTGGATATTTTCTAATTGCAACTTTCCTCCGTGTGAGTCTCTCCAGGTTGAAGTGATGTTTGGGTTCTGCAACAATAAAACATTTTGGGAACCTGTTGTCTAAATTTCTCTATTTCATCATAGACGTAACTTTGTCTACCAAGTAAATAAGTTGTTGCTTATTTTGTAATTACCACATACCACAGTATATATTTTTTCATTACTAACTTACTTCACCAAGTAAGTTAGTGTGGTAACCCACTTGTTATAACATCAAGTAACTCACTCATTGCAATAACTTTTTAATAAAATCATTGAAAGAAATGATACATTTAAAGAACGTCCGGAGAGATGCAGAATAAAATTATTGATTGCACTGAAAAAATATAGCATTAAATAATAGCTTTATAAATTTTGACAGGTCCAAAATATACAAATGTTTACTTCTGGTTATGATGTCAATATCAAAACAAAAGGATTCTGCAGTCATAGGAATATTAGATTGAATTTATGTGACAAAAAGCTCAATGTGTCATATAAATATGGCTCAATATGTCATAGACAGGTATGGGGCATTGCAGGCTAACAAAGGAAGCCAAACGTCCCCCATTCCAAAGGGGTGGACCCTTTATCCGTTTCTATTTGCATGTTTTCTACACTAAAACCAGGCTTTGTTGGGCTGCTGGATAAAACCTCGAATTTAACGCTATTCCTGACATTTTGAATTGAAAAAGCTTCCTGGATGGAAGAGAAACGTCTTCAAACGTGGAAACAAAGTCCAGTGGATTGATTTTTAACTTTTTTGAAATCACAGAGCTCAATTGTTGTTTGATCCTCGGTCCTTTCTTCCTAAGGGAATAAATGTCATCTCCATGTAATGCAAGAAAAGAAAAAGCATATCAAGTTTTAACAGAATTTATTCCAATTAAGTATAACAGAACATTTGAAGAAAAAACTTGGTTTTCCAACCAGAACCAGTGGAGCACAATGAAAGATCCCTGCCTTCATACTCATCCTGCTTTATGAAAATAACGGGGCTCAGAAGCTACGCAGAGGTTAATGCTACTTATGAAAAGTAAATAAAATGTTTGATTAGCTTCAGCATTAGCGGAACCAGCAACCCTGGTAAAGAATGCGAAAGCATGCCACCTACTGGAAAGTTTCATTTGTAGTTATCAGCTTTAACACAACAGAAATATTTAACATTTGAATTAGCAGTGCAACCATGGTAACGTACATTCAAACAAGGTGTAAAAAAAAAAAAAGGACAATTTTTTCATTTGACATTTTTTTTACAAATAGATTAAAACATTCAGAGGCTTTATATATATATATATATATATATTTTATTATTTATATGCACAGATATTCTTCCTCTCATTTATCATGTTTATCATTTAAAACAATTATGTACATAAGTTTTTTTAAAAATCAATAATATAAAGAAAAAAGCGAACATTATATGTGTGTGAACTTATTTACCCTTTAGATAAAAATATTTTTTTTAAATGTCAGCAGTCTTTTGTTAAGAGAAAACAGGACCAACCACCAGATCCTGATTGTTTAGGTTTAGATAATTTCTGATGCGTCATGCATGTGACGGCTGAATGGGTCCATTGTCCCGAAGCATTTACATTCAAAACAACAAGAGGAACTAAAAAGTAAAAGCTAAACTCCAAAGATGAAGATGTACACTAATTCTTGTCCAAACACGGCTCAGCAGATACCCCTACTGCCACTATCTTCAGCGGATGAGCGTTCACGGTGTTAAAGTATGGAAAGAGCCGCTCTGTATAACTGATTGTAAATGTGTGTATGTTTCCTTTTGTGTCCGGATCAATGAATGACAGTTTTTTCTTGTCACAGTCCAGGTAACATCTGACCTTCTTGAGCTTTTTTTTGACTGTGAGGTCCACCGGACGATTTGTCCCAGAGTCGGCTGTGTATACCCCATCACAAAAAGATATTTTCAGTAGTTTGGTCAGGTCGCTCACCTTGTTCTGGGCAGACACAGCTAATACCCCCACCGACCACACAGGATTGTCGCCCACTTCAACATCCCAGCTGTGAATCTTTGAGTCAAAGCCCTCTGAACCCAGGATGGAAGGATAGGACTGAATCCTTTCTGGGTTTTCTGGAAGATTCTGCTTCTTTTCACGTTTCACACTGGTGAGATCCTCAGATACGATGAGGTCTGTGTGAGCAGTGTTTGGGTCTAGAACCACGGGTGAGTAGCTGACAATCTGCTTCATGTTTTTCCAGATGTTGAAGTCCAGGTTTCCTAAGTGCGTGGGTAAATTCATCAGAGCTCCTGGGATCAGTTTTGGATCATCCAGCAGGAGACTCTGTTGAGCTCTTTCCACTACAGTCGTGTAGTTCTGCAAAAACACGACATCTGGAGCCCTGAGCTCTTTCTCTGTAGCTTGGACTGTTTTTGAAAGTGTTTTTATGTCTTTTCCAAGACAGCTGATTTTCTCCTTCATCATTTGAGTCCTCTGCTCCTCTTCCCTCTTCAGAGCTACGATCCTGGCGTCTTCTTCCTCTTGTAAAAACTTGCGAAGCTTCTTAAAGCACTCCCTAATCTGTTTTTCTGCATGCTGAGACTGAGCGTGGATTTGTTTGTCGGTTTTATTGTAATTTCCGTTAATTTGTTCAAAGAATCTCAGCTTGTCCTGCAGGAGGCTGAGGATACCCGTGAGCTCTTCTCTGTGATCCTGAGCAGCCTCGTTTACCGGGGTAAATCTGTGGTTATTGTGCACTTTCGAGTCCCTGCAGATAGTGCACACAGGCTGCTGGTGATCATGGCAGAAGAGTTTTAATTTCTCATCGTGCAGATTACAGACAGGTTCCACCTCTGCTGAAGACATTTTTTTCTCTAAGTTGGGAGACAAACAGAAAAGGGGTTAGATAGTGAGTTTGCATTTTCTCTACTCTCTCATCCACTCTTGCATCATCTATACTCACGGTATTTACAGTCCTTCTTGTTTTTTCTTTATATTTCTTTGCAGCCCTTCTCTCGTTTCAGGTTCAGATCCTTTGTTTGAAATTGACAGTCTTGCTCAGTGTTGGCTTGTCTTCTAAGTGAAAGTATTTTACTGTTTTCAGGCAAGTCCAGTCAGGACCTGGGTGGGGTTATGTCCTGTTGAACTAGTTTTGTAATGTTGCACAGAACAAAAGGTTTGGGTTGTAGAACTACTTGAGCGATCTTATCATTGTCATACACTATTTGTACAGAGCGCAGCCCGGATCTTTGTTATGACCCCCAAGGTAAATCATTGTTCAACTTTGACTTAATGTACACAAAACAGGATGAATATTATGACGATATATGAAAACTTTTCTCAAAGATGATACAGTAAATGCGCAAGAACATTCACTTACCCATTAAAATAGTTTCATTCAGGTGTCATGGTCTTGGCACTGATGGTTGGCTTTTTCATTTGCTCCTGTTCACCTGTCTAATTCGCCCGGCGGCTGATTAACGGCAATTGTTTCCACCTGGTTCCCCAGCTATTTATGATGTTTGCCTGCCTTCCATCAGCGCCAAAGATGTTGAAAGAGTAACTCTAGCAATCAAGTGCATCTGTTATGTTGTTCTGACCCTGACCTGTTTTCTGCTTTGAATATTTGAGTTTTTGCCTTGCCTCTGTCTGTTTTGGCTTTTTCCTGTTTTTCCTGGTTACCAATCCTGGACTGTGTCACTGACACAGTCCAGGCTTGGATTCCCCTCATGGACACTGTTGCTCCATCAGCGTCGGCTGGCGCAGCTCATCTTCGCTTTGAGTTCTAGAAGCAGCCATGACTGCAAACAGTGGACTGAACTTTGATTCAGGTCATAGACTTTTGCTCCAAGTCATGATCAGTCCCACATTCCTGTCACTGACCTGTGTCTTCTATCTCTGCAGAGTATCCGCCCCGATTACGCCCAATCGCTGCAATCTTTTGGTTTAAAAATAAATTGTCCTAGTCTGTCTGTCTGAATATTGAGTCCTAGTTTCTAAGGTCAGGTGCTTTTGTCACTCCTGGGGGCCTCAAGTGTATAAACTCATCCTGGCAGATTACTTTTAAAAATACTTATACCAAGTGAAAGAAAATGGCTCAATGAATCCAAGCATAGTATAGCGGTATTGTCCCGAGAAAGCAACATTTCTTTTTACTAAATGTTTCAAATGCACTTATAATGGTATTATAATAAAGGCCCTTTTTTTCTTTCCACTTTGTTGAAAAGTATTTAGGGAGTAAAATATTATACAACAGACACAGAGATGGGAATGGAGGAGAGGAAGAAAGAGGGATTCAGAGATAAGGACAGGAAATGGCGCATTAAAATAGAGAAAACAAAGCAAAACAGCAAAGAGTGACAACACAGAAATTATACAGTAACTCCTACAACTCTGCTTCCACACCTTTATGAGATGAGAGGGACACTTAAAAACAGCAAAAAAAGACAACAGATCTCAAGAGCAGCGGGTATCCCTTAGATATCCATGTGTGTGGGAGGGAAAACTGATGGCGATTACACAATATTATTCAGGTTGGTATTTATCTGTAGCTGTAACTTAGTAATTAGTATTAGAGTGTATCCCTGAACACCTGGAACCAATCTCCTCTGGTATGTATGCATGGGCATGTTCGTGTATAAAGGATATACAAAGGTTCTTCAGAATGAATGTATGCTCAAAAGCAGGTGTGGGTGGCCCCAGACTCACCCCACACGTCTAAAGATCGATAAAGGGGGGAGACGGCATCTGAGATTACTCGGACAGGAGAAGGGCAGACACTGGGATAGCCACTCCCACCAGAGAAGGGCAGACGAAAACAACCGTTGACCTCCCAGTGGTGCCTGGTCTCTGAAGGACAAGTACCCAACTCTGCACTTAGAGAACCATCAGCATAACAGCAGACACAGGCACCTGTCATTGGCAGGGGGAAGGGTCAGACAGGCCCTGCTCATACTTGGGGCTAGGGCTAGGATGGGGCTAGGATGTTCATTCGGTGGGGGTGGGAGGAAAACACCCAACAAGTAGACAAAGAAAATTCACTTTCATCCATTCACATTCATACAATCCAAACACCTATACAGACATATACAGGCACGGAGACACATGGGCAGACACTAAACATATTCTTACACTGCTAATAAATACACTATCCTCCTGGATCTGTGGCCCACAGACCTGACCCCATCCCATCAACCCGCGACCCCCCCCGCTGCGCTGACCGGCAAGCAGTACAGTTCAACTCAGTTTATTTCTATGCCGCCAATTCACAACACAGATCATCCATGCAGATTCATTCAAAGTTTTCTATTCAACCAGGTTCATTGCATCGACTCCTTGACTCTTCAACAATCCCTCACACTAAGCATGCTTGTAGCGACAGTGGAGAGGAAAAACTCCCTTTTAACAGGAAGAAACCTGCAGCAGAACCAGG
>NW_015151193.1:373809-380991 GCF_000732505.1 Cyprinodon variegatus
AGTAAAACAATAAAATTAATCTGACATCATGATCATAACTTTAAATGCTTTATTGGAACAGGCCACTTATAGTAATGTGAAATGTTTTTATTGAATTCTTTAATTTGAAGTGATAATTTTTTATTATTTTATCATTTTAAAGTTTTTAACTGAACAATGCAATATGTAAAGATAAAAAAAAAATGTATGGATTGAATTGGGGCTTCTGTTATTGAAGTATAGGAAAATTATCAGGAGCTTCGGTTTTGTTCAAAATATGAGGCGCTGCCAAGGAGGAAATACCTTCACACCACATGGCTGAGACATCAGAGGTGTCTAATTAAACCTCTGGAGATGGATACATGATGTTCAAGTCCAGTTCAAGTTATGCAAAGGCCATCAAGCCAAGTTCAGACTTTCCATTTCGACACAGAAAGCTTCATCGGTAAAATTTTCATTTCTTCTGCAGGATTAAAAATAGGCAACAACTTTTCAGTGAAGGTGTGTGTAAAGATGTGTATGTAACTGTTTGTATCCAAATCAGAGAAATACAGCTTTCCTCTTTTCCAGTCCAAATGAACTCTGACCCTCCTTAGGTCTCCCTGGATGTTGAGGTAAGTGGACGAACCCATCGGTGACCACGATGTGTATTTTCCTTTGCAGAGATGAATTGCCCACAATCCAGAGGTCACGTTTCCCTTCCTCTGGACGGACTCAGCCATTACACCGAGGCCCCAGTAGGAGCTGTCTCCAACCTCCACATCCCAGCTTTGGGTCCCAGAGTCAAAACCTTCTGAGCTCAACACAGAGTTATAAAAATCAAACCTCTCTGGGTTGTCGGGAAGCTCCATTTTGTCCTCTCGTCTCACGCTGACCAGATCTTCTGACAGGATGAGGGCAGGGTGAGCCGTGTTTGGGTCCAAAACAACTGGAGAGTATGAGATCACGTCCTTCATGTTGCTCCAGACGTTGAAGGCCAGGTTGCCCAGGTGTTTGGCCTGATCTATCAGAGCTCCTGAGGGGAGTTGTGGATCCTCCAGCAGGGGGCAGTGCTGGACCCTTTGCATTGCTGTCCTGTACTTGTGCAGGAATGTGATATCCTCAGCTTCCAGTTCCTCCTCTGTGATTTTGACCGTTTCTGAGAGAGCTTCTATCTCAATGCTGAGAGCTGTCAGCATTTGCTCCATAGCACAGCTCTTCTGCTTCTCTTCCTCCATCAGTTCAGTCAACCTCGCCTCTTCTTCGTCAGCTAGAAACTGGTAGAGTTTCTCAAACCTCTCTACAATCTGTCTCCTGGTCTGCTTGACCTGGACTTTGATATGTTCTGCTGCCACCTCAAACTTCTCCTTGTCCGTCTTCCGCAGCTCCAGTTTGTCCTTCAGAGGCATCAGCAGAGTCAACAGTTTCTCCCTGTGATCCTGTGCAGCTTCGTTTATAGGATGGAAACTGTGCCTGAAATGTTGTTTGGAATCCCTGCAGACGACACACACAGGCTGCTGGTGGTCCAGGCAGAACAGCTTGAATGTCTCATTGTGAAGAGTGCACAGAGTGGCGGAGGTTGTCTGATCACTCTCTGGTAAGAAGCTCTCATTCTGGCTCTTCAAAGACATTTCTTCAGGCTGAGAACAACGCAGTACGGTCAGACATGAGTCCACCTTCTTCCTCCGTTAAACTCACCCAAACCAGTTTTAGTGATATTGTCCAAACTCACCTTCAGATTGTGGCAGGAAAGCCTTTAAAGATCCGTCTGTCCACCTGGACTCAGAATTCAGAAAATTAAACTGTTTCCTGGTTTGTTTCAGGTTAAGCTGTTGAGCTCTGTCAGGTGACGTGTCATAAAACGGCTAAATCAGGTCTTGAAGGACACTTCTCTGCAGAGTTCAAAGTTCATGGACCACAAGCTCTGACAGCTTCTGATAATCCGGTTTTATACATTTATTGGTGCCAATCAGATCATAACAACCTTGTCAGGGAGTGTAAAATGTAATTTACACCAACACATACTAGTGTCCAAGTCAGGAAGGGTAAAATGCATCTAATCCTTTCGAAAGATTCCCTGGTTGTACATCTTTCCCTCCTCTCGCCTTGTTCTTCTCCTATCTTTTTTACATCTTGCAGTCTTTAAATTCTCCTGGATCGCAGGGAGTTCCAGAGGGACTATAACAGTAGACCTTTGGACCTATGGATGCCTGCATTTCCATTATAAAACAAACATCTAAGCGGCAGTACAGATCTGACAGATTTACAGTTCTTTGGATTGTAGAAGTGGATCTTTTCCAGCAGTACCTGATATAAGAAAGAACACAAAAACATTTAGTGTCTGATTTGACAGAGAATTGGATTGTATGAAGTCGTGGCACTTAAATCTCATTGAAATCAACTGGGCTTTCATTAGACAAGTATTCAGTACTAGATCCCTACTGCTGATTATGTACAAAAAGTGATTAGGAACAATAAGATCTAAACATGTATTTTTACACTGATGACTCCATCGTTCACAGTTTAGGATCAACCCCTGTTCAATATTTGCAGAAAGCTTTTTATGTGGTCACACAGCACGCAGGTTTGCAGCTAAAATGGGTTCTTAGTGCTGAAAAAACTAAACTTATGCTGTTTAAAAATGGCAATAAAAAGGCCATCAAGCACTCCCCACTGTGTTCACTCTACAGGGAAACTTTATAGAGGTGGTTCATGTTTATAAATACCTCTGCATCTTGCTTGCTGGCTCCTTCACTTTCTAACCCCAAATATACAACCTTATGAAGAAGCTCAAATTATACTATTTCTTCCCAATCTCAATTTTCTTTTCAGGTGAAGCATTTTGTGTTAATTGTGCAGTGAATGATTTATAACTAAGGTCAGACTCACCCTCCTCTTGATAACATTTGAATAAACAGTTTTCTTTGGTTGGTGATTAATAACTCTGCTGTTAACCATAGTCTAATTTATTACATTGGTATAGACAACTGGATTTTTAACAGTTGGTCCAGGGGCCTTAATTGGATGTGAAACACCAAGAATTGTGGTGTGTAAGTGAATTACAGTTATAATCATGCAACTAATAAAATTTGATTGGTTTAACCCTTGATTTTCAATGAACTTCTACTAATTAAATACAATTATAATTAACAGTTAATAATAAATTCACAATCTACTGGTAAAATATTACAGCAGGGCCTCATTGTTCATATTTTTAATTTTTCAAATGTACCCTAATATGAAACCTTTAAGATATCTATGCATCTATAATCATATCAGCCAAGCTAACGTTAGCTTCACTGTTCATATTGAGGAAATTGGGGCTTAAAACAAACATACAACATAGTTTATAGATGAATTATAGAAAAAATGCTCAGTCCGCTGCCCTCCTGCATCTGGAATCTAATAACACACTGGAAAAAAATCGAAATCTAGATGAGTCATTTTTTCTTAAATTAAGTGAATTTGTTCTTTGATAGAGGAGGTAAAAGTAACATTTTGCCAATAGAACAAGACAATTAAATTTAAAATTAGATAACACAATTGCATTGTCTTATTTAAAGTTCATATTATCTTATTTTAAGAGAAAAAATACTCCAATATTCCATTAGCAAACTATCTCATTTACCAACTCAGATTAAGGGTAAATACACTTAATTTAAGGAATTTTTTTTACTTATTTCTAGATTGTTTTTCCAGTGCTGACAGGTTTTCACTTTTTCTCTTTGCTATCAAATAATAATTTATTGCCCTCTGTTTCATTTGCCCCCACAGACCTGGGAAAGGGGGCTTTCAATTTTTCTTGTAAAAAGTTTTCTTTTGTAAAAAGTTTTATAATAATGACTTAAAACATTTGAAAAATTGTAACGGTTTACTTTAACTTTTGCTGCCTATTGGCTAGAACTCCCTTAAAAAGGAGGTTCTTAATCTTAAGGGGACTGTCATGGTTCAATAATGATTAAATAAAATACAAAATAAAACAAAAGTTATCACTGAGATCTTTTTAATCCATCAAAATGCAACACCAACTGGTGAATTCAGTTAGTAGACAGTGTATAGAGACTGTAATTTATTATGATTCTATACCATAAAGTAGTTTTAATTGAGCAAATATTCTTTTTTAGTTCATTTTGTGCCGCAAATGTTTTATGTTTTGTGAAAAAAAGTCCAAAGATATATGTCTAATAGAACCAGCCTTGACACCATCACTGATAAATGGTTTACTTTCAGGAGTTTTTGATCACAAAAAACAGATAAAGTGAAATAGAAGCTTAAAAAATACAAAAACAAACATAAAACAACAAGGATGCTTATGAAGGACTATGAAGGATAAGTGTTGATTTATTCTATTTAAAAATAACTTTGGCTAACTTTACAAAAAGCATTTCCCTGGGCTTACCAATTAATAAACGGTTCTAAAGTTTTTGTTGTGGCTGCATTTTTCTCTTTAAACAAAGACTCCGTTATATTTTGAAGATATTAATATGCTTTACCTGTGTTTTTACTCACAGGCAGTGTAGCTCTGTGACAAGGATAGCAAGCTCTGCTTTCNAAGAGAGCACATCCAGTTAGTCACAGTCAGAGAAACAGGACTACACTGGAAAACAGGCCAAGCTCCAACATCTAGAAACAAAGGTGTTGATTGCAGCAGTACAGCTTTTTTGAAACACTCAGTGCATATAATTATTTATATAAAAAGAAAAAATGTCAATAAACAATAAGGATGGAGGCCTCAAGACCAGTCTTAGGCAGTGGGGGCTGGGCAATAGAGGGCGCTAGGGCACCGCCCCACCCACCCAATGATCTCGATTAAGACAAAAAAAAAACAATTCTTTTCGAAATATATTTCTTTACTACAGTTATGTTTCTTAAATGTGCAAGATAAATTTTTAATCTTTAATCAGGAATAAAGCTGTTTTGTTCCTCGTAGGATTGATGTATTTCCGCTCTGGGGTGCAAATATCTTTGGCCATAGACTCTAGTTAAAAGTTGTACATGCACAGTAGCTCCTTTTCAATGCAAAATGATAGGAGATCTTGGGGTTGCAGCTCTCTAGTGCCCTGAGCTGTCGTCACAGTAGCAGAGTGGCTGATTGACAGGTTGAGTCACGGACGTTGGAGACGACTGGAGAGAGAGAGAGAAACGGCACAAGACAAATTAAATTAAGTCAAGTCTCTTAAAGCAAATGTGTCTTAAAGCAATCTCCTATTAATTTCCTATTTACATATATGTATGTAGCTTTATATACATACATAAAAAAACAAAACAGAACAAAACTCTTCCTCACCCATCACGGGTGGTCTTCCCTCCTTTTGTTCCTGTACGCTATTCAGGCCACTTGGTGATGGTGCTTCATGTAAGTTTTCCCTGCCAGCATCTTACACCCTGCAGTTCTGTGCTGGATTGTCTCAGGGCTGAGTTTTATTCATTCAGTCTCAGAGTTCCAAGGCAACAAAGTGTCTGGGTGAGGAGTGTTTGGATAAACTGTGTCCCTCTATATCTGTTATGAACAGTAGTGAAAAAACCTATTTCTTTTAAACTTTAGAAGATAAATTAAGTCTTCTCTGCAGGGGTTAAACAAGTTAGCACTTGGTCTGTGCTTTCAGTGTTTATCTTAGCAAGCAGTCTCAACCTTTCAAATCTATTTATCCATCTATCCATTTTCTAACACGCTTATCCCCTGTAGGGTCGCGAGGGGTGCTGGTGCCAGCTGTCTACGGGTCCATCCTGGACAGGTCACCAGTCCATCGCAGACCTTACAAATCTAAACAGGACAATTTGTCTTAGTTTTATACAAAAAGTGCTTTTATATAGTTGTTATAATTTCTAATTATATAGAATGTTAGATTTATTTTTTGTAAAGGTACATTTTAAAGAAAAATTATTAGAAACTGATAAGGATTTTGTTAGGAATCCAGTTTGTGTGGGTTGTGTTTTTGTCTTTCTCTCCCTCCACCACCAGGTGGCGCCCTGTTCTCGTTGGTCCTCTCACACACCTGCGGCTGGTTGACTCATCACTGAGGACTATTTGAGCCATGGACTGTCACTACCTCGGCGCCAGAGTGTTTGCCAGTTTTGGGTACTCTAGCCAAGCTGAGTCTAACTTAGTCTTAGTTTTCGCTGAGCCTAACCTTGTTTTTGTCTTTGCCTTTTTGGCAGGAAGCCTTCCTGCAAGCTGACTGTTTGGCCTTCTCCCCCTGGAAGGATTGATGGAGTCTCACACTGAGCAGGGGATTAACCTCCAAAAGTTCAGTTCAAGTCCTCCTGGATTCCCAAGTGACAGTCCGCTCAATAGCTCCTCAGGATCAAACCAAGTCTATACCTGTCCGCCCTCCAACGAGTCTCAACCTCTGGAAAAACTCACTCCGACTGGATTCTGGGAAGAAAGTTTTCTCCACTAACGTGAGTCCCGTTTTCTCTGTCTCTACAAGTCGTCGTTCAAAGTTCCCACAGATCCTGAGCTAACCACTGATACTTCCCTCTTCCAGTTCCAGTTCAGCGTGTTCACTGTGTTTCCTGAATCCTACCCCGCTAGTTTTTTTTTATTCAGTACTAGATCCCTACTGCTGATTATGTACAAAAAGTGATTAGGAACAATAAGATCTAAACATGTATTTTTACACTGATGACTCCATCGTTCACAGTTTAGGATCAACCCCTGTTCAATATTTGCAGAAAGCTTTTTATGTGGTCACACAGCACGCAGGTTTGCAGCTAAAATGGGTTCTTAGTGCTGAAAAAACTAAACTTATGCTGTTTAAAAATGGCAATAAAAAGGCCATCAAGCACTCCCCACTGTGTTCACTCTACAGGGAAACTTTATAGAGGTGGTTCATGTTTATAAATACCTCTGCATCTTGCTTGCTGGCTCCTTCACTTTCTAACCCCAAATATACAACCTTATGAAGAAGCTCAAATTATACTATTTCTTCCCAATCTCAATTTTCTTTTCAGGTGAAGCATTTTGTGTTAATTGTGCAGTGAATGATTTATAACTAAGGTCAGACTCACCCTCCTCTTGATAACATTTGAATAAACAGACAGTTTTCTTTGGTTGGTGATTAATAACTCTGCTGGTAACCATAGTCTAATTTACTACATTGGTATAGACAACTGGTATGACAACTGAATTTTTAACAGTTGGTCCAGGGGCCTTAATTGAAACACCAAGAATTGTGGTGTGTAAGTGAATTACAGTTATAATCATGCAACTAATAAAATTTG
>NW_015151193.1:384996-389298 GCF_000732505.1 Cyprinodon variegatus
GTTATAAATAATGATCCATTGATTACTCCTCTCTGACCGGACTTTTCCTTTAATCCACATTAACTCCCCTATCAGGATCTGTAAACCATAGATAAGCTGAAAGCTGCCCATTCTCGACAGTCCGGGCAGATCATTTTCTCCTCACCATCTTTTACTTTGATTGAGGATTGTTGCTCTGAACAAATCACGTCTTAGGTCTCATTGCTGTCTGTCAACATGAAAAAATGAGCAGCAACAGCTGAGTTTCATCTAAAGAAATCAAGCCAAGTCAATCTGTCACTTCTATAATCCTCTCAGGGTCAGAGGTACCATCTTCAGGTTACACCATCGACAGGAGAGAGAGAGAGAGGTGAAACAGAGGCCAGAAAACAACTTTAGAAAAGCTAAGGAAGTGATTGTGAATGAGAAGAGATCCGACAGACAGACGAGAAGTGACACAAAGAATAAAAGAGGTAGGATAGAGGAGAAAAAAGAAGTAGGTTAGTGAAGACAGGAGGGCAGACAAACTGCCAAGAACATTTAGATCTAGCACTAACACCCCCCCCCAAACACACACCTACAAACAAAACTCAGATTTGCTGCTGTCTTCAACTTTTTTTCTTTTATTAGTTAATGTGTATTTTGGGAGCCTATTAGTTTTGTACCTAGTTTTGTACACCGTGTCCAAATCTCTCAGTGTGCAAACAAGGATTCTTCTTCTTCTTCCTCTCAGATGTAAACCCAGCATCATGGCGGGGGGGCAATGAGTGAAATGGAGTTCTTTCTGTCAAACTGACAGACCGTAGTAGCCATGTTTTTGTCCAAATACGTCGTCTCCTTTTCTCTTTAGGGCTTTCAGCACAAAATCGCACAAATATCCAAGGCAGCGCGTTTCACTCTAGTGAGCTTCATGTTCCTCTGCTACTCGTTTGGCTTCCGGATAGACGAGTCAAAGTAGCGCCATCTCACTGCGGAGCTGAGTCCCACCTGGTTTTTAGACATACAATGTGAGCAGGTAGATCGCATCAGAGCGTCGGGTCAGACAGGGTGAGAACAAACATCGTGACCGGTGAACTCACACTGTACAACGAGCTGTAGCTGCGTGCAACGATTGAAAATAAATTGCACGGTGTATGCCCGGCCTTAGTGAATGGAAACTGGAGGTGGTGGATAGTTGTAGCAGATTGATCCTCTGAGTGCATACAAAGCTCACTTGACAAAAGGTGCCCATAAATAGGAAACATTTCTGGTTAATTGACAGGAGGACCCTTTGCAGCAAACACGTTTCACTGTTTTATCAAGGATGTATGCTCCCCCTGACAGGAAGCTTATCCTGTTAGTTTAAAAGTTGGAACATCCCACAGATCAGGGCTTTTTTGACATTTTTGACTGCATGCGTTTTGTGTCAGTCTGTAAAAACATCCGCACTGATATCTGTGCTATTTGCTCTACCTTGTTTAAAGTATTAAAATATATTTCTATTCTCATGTGATTCATATATGGTATTAGTGTGATTTTAATTGTCCACTGTAATTACGTCTATTTAAAAAACTGTTTGCCTGACTTTTCTCCACTCCCGTTGTTAAAGCTGGTGTCCTATTGTCCTTTGCTGGTTTTCTTTCTTCTTTTCTTTTCTCTCTGTATTATTCACCATTTAAACTATCTGTCCACGAAACAAGCATCGTTTCATTTATTATTAAATCTTTATTCCTTTTATTATACCTCTTGCTCGAACCCTGTGCTTCCTCCAGTGCCTCTGCACCCTGATTCAGGTGAATCTGGCCTCTAACAACAAAATACTATCGGTCCGGATCCTGGATTCCAATCAGTTCTCAGATCAAACTGCTCTCGTTCCTCCCTGGTGGTTCTCATATATCCAATCAATAACTCCTCTTATAGTGATTCATCTCAAGGTTGTGGCTTCCCAAGGTTGTCCCTGGCCAATCCAGACCCAGTTCCCTTACACTGATATCATTCAATAAACTCTGTAAGTCGTTTCTGTCTCATGAGTGTCATTTGAGTCAAAGCCCTTGGAAAAAAACATGACAGCCACTGTAAAGGACTTCCAAAATGTAAGTACAAAATAAAATAATGACTCAATTTAATAAAGAAATTATAGTGAAAGTTTCATATAAAGATATTTACTTCACAGCAGGCTCAGACTGGGAACGACTTTCAGCCCTGGCATTATTCCATCAACAGCGGCCCAACGTATGGACCCCCACCCCGAAATGCGTGTGTCTCAAATGGGAAACACAATACAAATACACATTATGGATTAGCTGATCAAGACTTCTATAATGCAGTTTTACTGGCTTTGGTTATTAACACGGACACGTCAGTGACTGCTGCTGCATAATGTCCACCACACTCACCACATCAGCAGGGTTGCCAGATGTCACTGACTCACGTTTTCCAGCCCAAAAAATGTTCATAAACCACCTGGATATATGAAATCTTGCCCACTTTGAACCAAAGTCTATTGATCTCTTAGGCCATAAATCTAAAGAAAAACATTTTTTAACCAAAGACGGCCATCCTAAACTGCCAGATTGGGAAACATCCCAACCTGGCAACAATGCATGTAACACAAGAAACTTTAGGCTTTAGATGCAAAACCCCATCATGCACCGCAACCTATTTTTGCAAAATACTCGAACATAAATTTGTCAAATATAAGAGGAATATCGTAGTTTGGTTTAAAGAAAGCATTTTAGTTTTATTGCAATTTAGTTTGTTGCAAGGATTTTACAGTTTAAAGAAATAGAAAATTGCACTATATGCCAACCATCACAAGGATGTGCATGACAAGGAAGGGCTGTATTTACTGCATGCACCAATTAGGTTGGTAAAATTGTATCACATATTGAACTTGAGTTATTTACCATCACGGGTAGGAGCTTCGGCTGGAGGGTAAGTGCTGGGGCTAGTATGATTTAAGGAAATTGAAATTAAGAGGGGTGCACAGATTACCAGTCCCAGCCTGCTTTGCATCACATAGCCATAGAACTACAGATGAAAACTAGCCTTTAGCTAATTCTGGCATTTTTAGTCCTGTCATGTGTTTTATTAAACTTTACCGTCCCCTTTCCAATGAATAAAACTAATCAATTTAAAATTTAAGTGATTCAAAATCTTCCGAATTTGCACAAGTTTGACCTCAGAATGCTCATTACAGCTTTACTGGGTTAGCCTGTAAGGAGAGCACAAGAAAAGAAAAGCAAAACTTTAATAGACAAAAACGTGTTTGTCTAATAATGTTTATTCATAAGAAAGTAAGCCTGCAATTTCTTTTTTTAGGTCAGAAAGTAGAAGAGGCTTTTGTTTTTTCTCTTGTGTTTGTTTTTAATTTATTCAGTGTCTTTTGTTAGTTCTTGGAGTCCTTACAGATGTTGCATGGATTCAACTTTCAGCCAAGCTAAAATATGTTTATATATATATATTTATTCAAAGATGTGAATTTATCGCTGTTTGTCAACCTTTTATTTATAAAGTACTTTAACACATAATGGTGGATTAAATTTCACCCTATTAAATCGAAAGGAAATAGACAAAAAAATCAGCAGTGGTGCCTCAGAAATTTAGGTCATTCTTCCTCTTTCTTGTTGTGTGTGTTTTCTTTTAATTTGTTAAATTATAGGGACCAGTTTGCCAACATGTACTGCTTTGTGAGGACCAGCAGCTCTTTATGGGCTCCCATAAGGAGCAGTGTTGTTGTTGGGTCAGAGGTTCAGTTTAAGTGTAAACTGAGTTTGGGTTTGGGTCAGCATTAGGTCAATGGGAAGTCCTTGAAAAGACAGAAAGACATATTGCTTGTGTCTCTGTGTGTTTTTAAAGTAGGGATCGATATTGAGCTGACTATGCAGTCAGACCATTGGAGCTCAACATAATTACTCACCAGTTATTTCCTGTATATCTGTCTATTAAGGAAATCACCACACTTAACACATCCAGCAGCCATATCCTCTGATGTCTGTTTGCATTTCCTTCATCAGCTCCAGTTCTCTCTCTGTCACTGTTTAATGTCTAGAGAGCCTAAATGTATTTAGATAAAAAATCACAATTAAACAAATTCAGCCAACATCATTTTTGGGCTCTTTGGGACTTTGATCTCATTTTAAACCTTCATGCTTCTACGGATGCTGATGCCTCTGGAACAATTTCAGATCTACACTGAGGATTGCACAGTCATATTAAGCGGGGCAAAGAATGTAGGATTTTTTCAATGTTGCACGCAGCTAGAGCTCACCCTGCGGTTTTGTGGTACAGTGTAAGTTCACAGCTCACGATGTTTGTTCTCACCCTGCGATCTGATGCGATCTA
>NW_015151193.1:389901-391399 GCF_000732505.1 Cyprinodon variegatus
ATTTTTAGTCATTTAATTTGCTGAAAGCCCTAAAAAGAAAAGGTGACAAAAGAAGGTTTGGACAAAGACATGGCTGAGCAGACGTGGCTACTACGGTCTGTCAATTTTACAGAAAGAACTCCATTTCACTAATTGCACCCCCGCCATGCTTCTGTGTTTTATTCTGAGAGGAAGAAGAAGAATCCTTGTTTGCACACTGAGCGATCTGCCCACGACTACCTCACGACGGCCGACTTAAAAATCAAACGTGTTTTATTTTCTCCGGACCTTATGATTTCTAATTGGGAGCTGGTCGTGAGAGGCTGATCGACCCTCGTTACTCCCTGTACACTACACCACGCACCATCAGGCCTAAAGTCGGACCGATTGAAAAATTCCCCAACGACTGGAGAATCGGCCCCGAAAAGGGCAAAAAACATACAGTATATGCCCGGCTTTGTCTGACATTTTGTTAAAGTATACGCCAGCAGCACCCTATTTATGGTCTGTTTCCATAAACTTCAATAAACACCAAGAAGTATGTAATTAAATAGTTTTTTTGTACATGACTAAAGCGATACACGCCCATTGAGGTAGTTTAAAGTGCATTTTTCATACAAAACTAAAGGTATTGACTATGGGTATGCTGGTCTAACCGGGTATGCTCATCTGACAGAACACCAGCATTCAACAGACATATAAAACAGGTTCAACGTCCAACACTGAGAAACCAACGCTGAATAAAGGTTTAATTTTCATCGAAAGACGTCGCTAATATATTAATCGCATAATTGATGTTGGTTCAGTTGGTGGAAATCGACTGACAATCTTTTCCGATGGAGTTAAATAAACTTTGGTTTGTACCCTTGCTGGTAGAAATGATGTGACCTTAGTGTCCTCAATGGTGTTTAAGGCCCTGGATGGATAGATAATAACACGCAAACAAAGCGTTTTGCAACAGAAACATAGCTTGCACAAACTAGCATGAACCTTGCACAAATGTCACACATCCATCCATTTTCACGCTTATCCCAAGCGGGTTCACAAGGGGTGCTGGTGGCTATCTCAAGCTGTCTACAGGCGAGAGAACAGGGCAGGGCAACACAGAGACAAACAGTGCAACCATTCACACCTAGGCAGAAGTTAGAGAAGCCAATTAACCTAATAGTCATGGTTTTTGGACTGTAGTAGGAAACTCAGGGAGAACTTGCAAACTCCATACAGAACCAATCGAACCTGGAACCTTCTTCCGACAAGGCGGAATTTCTGTTTGATTTGAAAATAGTCAGTGAGGGCAAATTCACTCAGGTGCTGGGTACATCTGATCTGCGTTATTCACACCACACTTGACACCTTTATGAATTTAGGTCCTCAACTAAAATAGAAACACAAAAATCTGTTGGTTCAACTTTATCTGAACATCACAAACCTGACAAAATGGGCAGACACCCTGTCTACTTTTAAGGCTAGGCTTAAAACTTTCTTTTTGATAAAGCTTATAGTTAGAGTGGCTCAGGTT
>NW_015151193.1:391976-393297 GCF_000732505.1 Cyprinodon variegatus
CATCCTCTGACATGGGAGCTGGCTCGGAACTTGTCTGCCTGGCTGTGTGTTTCCTGGACGGGGCCGCCTTTTACAGTTGCCTTTTGTATCTATGCTTCTATTTCTATGTCTGCTTCTGTCTCCTTAAACCCCAGTGGGCCTCAGCAGATGACCACTCACACTGAGCCTTGTTCTGCTGGAGGTTTCTTCCTGTTTAAAGGGAGTTTTTCCTCTCCACTGTCGCTACAAGCATGCTTAATGTGAGGGATTGCCTATGTGTTGATGCAATAAACTGGTTTTCCTTAGATAGAAAAGTTTGAATCAATCTGACTGGATGATCTGGTGAACTGGAAAATTGCCTTGAGATGATATGTGTTGTGAATTGGCGCTATAGAAATAAACTGAATTGAATTGAACAGTGTTCATCTAACACAAATCACCAACATTTGAGCTGTAGGCCTATTACAAAGCAGCCAAATCAAACATTGTATCATTTTAGCATTTATGTCCGACATCTCTCCCATTTCACCAGGTAGCTGTAAACTGCTAACAGATTATTAATGCAGATAATTCTGTCATAACTATGCCAGCCTTTTACACAGTGAGTAATTAGCCAGCTCCCTTCCTTATCTAACGCACATGCGGGGTGTCTGTGTGTGTGTTAATATAGTGAAGCCTGAGGATGTTGAATGGTCCTGAGAGAGTGCTCCATCACTGCCTCTACAGGCAATTAGCACCAGTGCTGATGGCAGGACAGTGACTGATAGCGGCACAAAGGGGATTCAATGAGTTACACAAATATTCTCACCTATAGCACACATATACACACACGTGTCACACATACAAACACACACAAGCATCCAGCAGTACTTCATCATTCACTCCATTAGCATCGCAGTTAGCAATTAGCATCATTACTAATGACAGCAAACTGACAGAGGAGGTGTACACACACCCAAACTCACACTGACACCAGCTACTTCATTATTTTCTTTGCTAGCAATTAGGACAGGCAGTGTTAAAAGTAAACAGCGACCCCCCCCCAGCAGAATTTTAATACTGAGCAGGCAGAGGCTTCGACTTTGTGCATTAACAAGCAGCTCTATGTGAAACAAAGACTGACTGCAGTCGTGTTTCATGTACATCTTCACTTTTCATAATTGTTCAAAATTCATTTCAGCCGAATGGATAACGATGTTAAAGATAAGCAGGTATTTAAAATCTTTGTACAGCTATAAAAAGTCAGAAAAACCTAACTTAGACAGACTTTGTCATTTTGTACACACAGGGTGTAAATAAATGGAAATGTTGTTCAGTACAGCTCTCAAGACATTTCCATTTC
>NW_015151193.1:397324-398101 GCF_000732505.1 Cyprinodon variegatus
TATATTGTCCTAATGCAGTGGTGTTAAACTGCAGAGCAAATCCAACATACTCAAATCAACACTGTCAGACCCTTGAAGTCTCTATATGGTCCACACCAGACAAGTGTTATTTGGACTGTTTTTGGAGAGTTCCAATGTAACTCTTATTTAGTGTTAAATAATACATTTTTCGGGAGATGAGAATTTAACACTTAAGACTCAGACCAGCTACCTGTTAGAATTGGAAGATCAACTGTTTGGGTGTCAAATCAATTTTTTTTTTTTTAACCTTTTATCAACTTATTATGTTGCCCTTTTTTTTACTTTTTTTTATTTGCTGTGTGGTTCCAGAAAGGGCTGCAGGTTATTTCCAACCATCCAATAGCACTCCAGACTCCATCCATATCAAGCAAGTTCAATGTGAACATGATGACTGGAGTCTGTTGTGCTACTGATTGGTTGGAAAGGGAACCTGCAGCCACACGGCCCTTTCTGGAACCAGTTTTATACCACTGTCCTGATGTCATGAAGCTTAATCTACTTGCATGCAGATAGATAACTGTCTAACTAAATGTATGTATGAACATCTTGGATGGGGAACTGCATTATATATGCAGGAGGAAATCCAATAAAGAGGAACATCTGGCGAAGCTTGTTACAACAGCCGAGGAGGCAAACAGCATCTTCATAGAATTTCACGCCAGTGAATTAGGTGGACCCACTGTGCCATTTCCAGCTGCTATTACTGGCCTGGTATGGAAAGGGATATCCAACAATGGGTGAGTATTTGGCTATGTG
>NW_015151193.1:402956-404186 GCF_000732505.1 Cyprinodon variegatus
TTGCTCAAGACATAAGAGTCTTAATTTTTCTGTGTCTGCTCCTGCATTGAATAATGCTTCTGTTTTTTCTGGATCCACAGAACCCGTTTCCAAGCCAAGGCCTAAAACCCAGACTCTCTCTATGCCTGTCCAGGTCTCTCACCCAGTTGAGACGGAAACCAAACCCATGCAGGTTGGACACACAAGGCTAACTCCTGAGGAAAGGCTAAGACGTTTCAGGGGCAAATTGTGCATATACTGTGGTGAGACTGGCCATTTCATTGCTTCATGCCCTGCTAAGTCAAAAGCCAGGGCCCGTCAGAGGATCTGAGGAGTCTGACGGGCCATTTGAAAACTGAAAAATCTCCTCATTTGATGCTTCCAGCCACTCTGTTTTTCTCTAACCAGAATCTCACATTGTCTGCTTTTATCGACTCTGGATGTGAGCGTAATCTTATAGACTCTAACCTGGTTCTGCAGCTACAGATCGAAACTGTCCCATTAGCCAAACCGCTTAGTGTCTCTGCTATTGATGGGAAGAGACTCCATCAAGTTACCCATCAAACGCAACCTCTAGAGCTGTTGATTTCTAGAAATCATCGTGAGACTTTAACATTTTTTGTTTTTCCTTCTACATGTTCTCCCTTGGTGCTTGGTTATGAGTGGCTGGAACGACATAATCCCGATATCAACTTGCCTGAACGCCACATTGAGTCGTGGTCGACCTCCTGTCATGAAACATGTCTTCGTTCTGCAGCTCCCGCTGTTCAGTTTCCTAGAGGTAGGGGGGAGATGGACTCTCCTGACCTTACTTCTGTCCCTCCCGAGTATCATGATCTGGCTCCCGTCTTCAGTAAGGTCAGTGCTACGTCTCTTCCACCTCACAGACCATATAACTGTGCGATTTGCACCATTACCTGGAGCTCCCCTGCCCAGCAGCAGACTTTATAACATTTCCAAACATTCCGAACGTGAAACCATGGAAAAGTACATAAATGAGTCCCTAGCTGCTGGAATAATCCGTCCATCTTCCTCTCCGTTGGGTGCTGGTTTCTTTTTTGTGGGCAAGAAAGATGGTTCCTTAAGACCTTGTATAGACTACAGAGGCCTTAACCAAATAACTGTTAAAAATAAATACCCACTTCCGTTACTAGCATCAGCCTTTGAACCTGTACAAGGGGCTACTGTCTTCACCAAGCTCGACTTAAGAAACGCATATCACCTTCTCAGAATAAGAGAGGGTGACAAATG
>NW_015151193.1:406478-408113 GCF_000732505.1 Cyprinodon variegatus
CGAGTCTCCGCATCCATCCCACGTTCCATGTCTCCCAGATAAAACCAGTTGTCTCTAGCCCTTTGTGCCCTCCATCCGACTCCCCACCCTGGACGTCGATGGACATCCTGCCTTCACCGTTCGCCGGATCGTGGACTCCCGTCGGCGAGGTCGCGGCTGGCAGTACCTCGTCGATTGGGAGGGCTACAGTCCGGAGGATCGCCAATGGGTTCCTGGCTCCGACACAGACTGTATATTTCTTTTTATCCTAATATGTCCTGCGGATTGTGTGAAAAGAAATTTATAAATGCAGGGGGAAAAAAAATGTCCATCAAGGATGGCTTTTTTTTTTTTTTGGAAGGCAATTATTTCAACGTTTCTATGGAAACTCATTTGGTCAGCAAAGTCCCTATCCCGACATATCACTGACTTCAAACTATTGGGCTTCTCATCCTTCCTTACAAATATTCCCACTTTAGATTCCATTCTCAAATTGTCACAATTTTGAGGAGAACATCTTATTGCAATCTTAGTGTTCAGTCTGTATGCAATGTTAAGGTATGACACCATAACGGGTTGTGTCTCTACTGGTTTCACAGCCCTATATTTTCAAAGGGGGTAAAATGTGTTTAGTCGCATTTCAGCGGATCAGATCTGATTTACGTGGCCTACCTGCTGATGCCGAAACGTTACTTATTAATTCATAGTACACCATAGGAATATGGGCTGTAAAACACTCCATCTCCTGGGATGTTATTTGGAGGATATTTTCTTATCCTCAATTAGGGTTGTAGCAGGCTACATTAAATTTGTAACTGTTATTATTGATTATTTTTCTTACCGCAATTACGAACCCGTCATGATGTGTGACCATGTTCACGTAGTCAGCTGTCATCTTATTCCCTTCTATTGTTTTGAGGACGCCACATTATTTGGTTTGCATGCAGAACATGTTTTTCAAGTTACTGACAATAGAGTATTGTTTTTTCTAGTTTTTACTATTAGTCTAAATTGTTTGCTTCACTGGTGCAATTAGAAGGACAAAAAAGCAACTCAGCACAAAACGTTGATTGCGAGGAAATGTTTGTCTTTTAAATAATATTATCTTGCCCATCTTTGGAAAATCTGTTAAAATAAAACGAGGGCATAAAGATATCCGTGGAGACGAATCCGCAGCCGATGTTGCTTTTAACTGTAAGGGGTCTCTTTACCTGCTGAGCTATTGATCTGAACAACTTTTCTGACCCCACCTGCGATAATCAACCTGTTGCGTGTGTCTGCTCAGCCTGTTGAACAGCTGGTCTAGATCAACTGGTGACAGTTAATGTTTCAGAGTTTGCTGATCGCTTAAAACATGTTGGAATTCCAGAATATCAGATATTATTACTGTTTTTTCCTTCTTTACTCTTAGAACAGAATGGGGCCTCCCCGTTAAGAGATAGTTAGACAGTAAGTTATGCTATGCTATTAAAAGAAAAAATAATAACCAGACCTTTTTTTCGATCAGATATCTACCGTAAAATCTCCCTATTTTATTTCTTCATTGTTTGGTAGCAGTTAGCATTGAGGCTCTGCTGCTTCCTTTAATACTTTAGTACAGCAGGTTCTGCATTTATTCGCCCCGATGCCGAAAAAATATCACATATCACTGCATGA
>NW_015151193.1:409480-410515 GCF_000732505.1 Cyprinodon variegatus
CAGAGGGGCTCCGTAGGAAACGAGTTGGACTGTAAGTAATTAGTTTCCCTCCATATAAACAGTCGGCGCTTTTGAGAAAAAAAAAAGAGGAGAATTTTATTTTCGCTCGTTTTAATTTACAAGACATACAGGACGACAGAAAAATTGAAAAAAATACACCGTTAGTTGTTCCCATTGACCTTTTATTGCACTAGCTGTTTTTACTTCTCATACAGCTTTCTGTGGTTTTTCTACTCAGTTCTTTCTCTCATCTTTCTCAAATAAACAGATAAACAACAACAGGACAAGTTCCTCAAATCTCTGTGTGCGGGTTTGGAAAAATCCCTAAAACATGCTATATGCTTTCTTAATGCAATTAAATACCTTTGTGATGGTGACTTCTTAAGATCTCAACATATTTCGTATCGATCAGATAACAAAATAATTTGTAGTTCTTGGAGTCTACACGCAGTTTACTTCCTGTTTGAGGAGAGGGGTCCTGAAAAGCCCCGCCCACAGACACATCTGCGATGCTAGTGATGTGGGTTTTGGGAGCCGTTCTAGCTCAGCAGACTGGGTTAGGCACTGAGCAAGTCCTGGCCTTTGCCAGCCGAACTCTAAATAAAGCTGAAAGGAATTACTCTACTACTGAGCAAGAATGTCTTGCTGTTGTTTGGGCCATTGAAAAGTGGAGATATTACCTTGAAGGACGACACTTCACCGTTGTGACTGACCATTCACCTCTGATCTGGGTTTTTAAAACTCATAAACCTAGCACTCGGCTGATCCGGTGGGCTCTTCGTCTGCAAGAATTCTCCTTCACAGTGGAATATCGAAAAGGAAAGTATAACACTGTTCCAGATGCTCTGTCACGAGCCCCAATCAATGCTTCTGACCATTCAACAGTTACCTGTGCTGTCGTACTCCGGTCACAACGTGACACTTCTCACCCACTCCAAGTGACAGATGAGAACATCTGGAAGGCTCAACAGCAGGATCCTTTCGCACAAAACATTTACCAACAAATAATGGACAAAGGAACAGTACATGAGTCGC
>NW_015151193.1:410831-412815 GCF_000732505.1 Cyprinodon variegatus
AAACAAGTCTAAATTGCTTACGGCAATGCAGACCAGGCTCTGACACAGGTCATACAGACACCTAACAGCCCTTAAAGGACTAGTTTGGCAAATCCCATACTGTGACAACCTGCTTGTTGCACAGAGCTGGCTGCACCGTTATTAATAAATCCTCCTGCTTCTTCACAGCTCAAGACACGCCTTTCTTTACGCCCATTGAACACATGCACTTACCTGATTGGTCCGCTGTTCAATCTGACTCCCAGCTCCAGTTTGAAAATATCAGTGTCTCAGCAGACAGCGTAACAGAAACAGCTGCTGCTACTACGTCTGCATATTCCGTTCTGTCGACCAGTAACAAAGTCAGTTCGAGGCCGTTTAATCCCTCGTGCTTTCAGTATTTTGCCTTTGTTCTGGATACCACTGATCATTAACAAAAAGGAGAAAACCAAACAAACAAACTTCATTCTGTGCTCCTGCCGTGCCGACGTGTCATCACAATTACCCGGAAGTCGGTGACGTCACAGTTAAAGATCTTCCTGAAACCAACAACAGAAAACCTGATCCAGTACCTGCCTCTAAGCAAGATTTGTTTCTCATCTGACCTCTCTTGCTGTGGGGCAATTTATATTGGAGCCCTAATCCGTTGGGAAAAAATGGACATTTATTTTGTGTGAAAGAATTTTGTGATTATTTTTTGATGGCTATATATTTATTTTTCATTTTGAAATACAAGGTCAGTTAAGCCTAATTTTTTGTTGTCTATTTGTGAAGAGTTTTCGTCTACACACAAGAGTATATGGTCCTTGTGTGACTGGTTTAAAAAAAAACTATATATATATCTACAATTATCCTACTTTTCAGGAGGGATACCTGATTGACACCACTAAAAAAGTGACAAACACCCAGTTACTAAAAAAAAAAAAAAAAAACTAAAATAATTAACCTTGTAAAACCGTCACAATACAAGTAATACAGTAGTACGGCTGAATGATAATNTGTGAACTAAAATGTCCATAGATTTTAGTCCAGTCTTTATTTACCGAACTGCATTTTCGTCTCGTCTTTATTAGTCCACGAAAATTATTTCTGATTTACTCCCAGGTATTGTTTATTAGTGGGGATTTTCATCTCGTCTAGTTTTCGTTCTGTGAAAAATGTGCGTTGACGAAAATATTTTCGTTTAGTTTTCGTTAACGAAATTAACACTATTCTGTAGATGGATGGATGGATGGATGGATTATGGATAAATAGATGAATAGGTGGATCAATCTAAGAGTTGCCGTATATCTGGTTGGTCTTTGGCCAGGCAAATCTGTTGCTTTATCACCAGCAAAGCAACACAACCTGTCTTTATTTAGAAGCTGCGTCTTGAGTTCTGCAGTACTTCTAGCAGATGGTGCTACATCTGTTTATGCTGCTCATTGCTTCCAGGGAAGGAATCCTTTTTAGGTCCAAAAAATAACTACCAAAAGCCTGAGACAACTTTAACAACTTCTATTGTCATTTTGTATTTGCAGAGTGTAGTCTAATACAGCTCTCATGACCATTTGTTAAAGTGCAGACTTAAAGACTTATTAGGGTTGACATGTGCTGTAGAGGTGGGCCATACTGGGAACTTTTAATCGTTAAGATACCAAGTAAATGCAGGATCAGTATGGCTGATATCGATACGACACCATTACTTTTTACATTTAAACTTTATGTATCATGGAACTGTTGACCTTTCAGTGTTTCTGTGATTTTATTTTATTTTTACAATTGAAAAGTAATTGTATTAAGTATGTTTTGTTCATAGTGTTTCTTCCCTAATCCTCCTCTTATATTATATCTGTCAATCTTTATGTAATTTTGTTTCTATTGTGTGAACTTTTCTGTTGTTTTAATTCTATAAATGTACACATTGTGGGATAAATAAAGGGGGCTCCAGTGACATTTGACATATAATACACTGCATGAAAAGTGGGATTTTCGTCAATATGCGGCACTGTAGATTGTCGTGGAA
>NW_015151193.1:414760-415795 GCF_000732505.1 Cyprinodon variegatus
GCTCAGGATATCCTGAGCTATCTCTGTAGTTATGCTGCTATAGGCCTAGACTTCTGGAAGACAAAGGGACCCCTTTTTCATCATTCTGCTTCATTCTATCTCTATTCTCCCACTTTGCAGAATCTGTTAATTCAATCTCTAATTCTCTGTTCCTGTTTGGCTGTGACGCCATCCTGGAGAGAAATATCAGCTGTGCTGCTGCCATCAACACCTTTGTTTACAGATGTTGGTGATCGGCCTGTTTTTCAGTATAGTCCTGTTTCTCTGACTGTGACTGGCTGGATGTGCTCCCTTCATCCTCTGGGAGTGGGCTCGGAGCTCGTCTGCCTGGCTGTGTGTTTCCTGGACGGGGCCGCCTTTTACAGTTACCGTTTCTATCTCTGCTCCTGTCTCCCTGAACCCTGAAGTAGGCCTCTGGAGATGGCCGCTCACACTGAGCCTGGTTCTGCTCAAGGTTACTTCCTGTTAAAAGGGAGTTTTGCCTCATTGTCGCTTTAAACATGCTTAGTGTGAGGGATTGTGAGTCAAAGAGTGCAATCCATTGGTTTCCTTAGATAGAAAACTTTGCATCAGTTTGACTGTATGATCCAGTGAACTGTAAAGTGCCTTGACATGACCTGTGTTGTGAATTGGCGCTATATTAATAAACTGAATTTAATTTAATTGAACTGTGTAATGTAAAGCACAGAGGTAAAAATAAAGGTTTATGATTAGGATATCCTAAGTGCATAAAAGTCTTTGTGGTTCCCAGTGGGCCAGAGCGGCTGGCTTTAGGTGTTTACTCAGTTATGTTCACTTTGCATTCATTGCAGTGAATATGATAAATTGTTGTATTTGGTTGTATTCCACCACCCACATAAGTATGTCTTTCACATTGTTTCACTCTTAAAAGCGATGCTGCATATTGTCATGATGGGTCTCAGAGCTTAGCCCAAAATGCAGAACACACACGGAGGCTGGGTAAAAGTTTAACAGAGTTTATTGTTGCACAATACACAAGAATAATGCACTGGAAACGGGAACTGGTCAGGGCTG
>NW_015151193.1:418135-420333 GCF_000732505.1 Cyprinodon variegatus
GAAGGGTCGAGGATGTAAGAGCCAGGCACCCATGTGCGATCCTCCGGACCGTAGCCCTCCCAATCGACGAGGTACTGCCAGCCGCGACCTCGCAGACGAGAGTCCACGATCCCGCGGACGGTGAAGGCAGGGTGTCCATCGATATCCAGGGCGGGTGGAGGGGAGTCGGATGGAGGGCACAGGGGGCTAGAAACAACAGGCTTAATCTGGGAGACATGGAACGTGGGATGGATCCGGAGACTCGGAGGAAGGTGAAGATGTACGGCAGAGGGGTTTATTATCTGAGCAACCTTGTAGGGACCAATGAATTGAGGGGACAGTTTTCGAGACATTCCCTTGAGGGGGATGTCTCGTGTGGAGAGCCATACCTCTTGGCCAATGATGTACTGTCTGGGCGTCTCTTGGAGTCCGCGAAGCGTTTTGTGGACACAGATGAACGGTTGAGGGTGGCGATGGTGTCTTTCCAGATCTTCTGACAGCGACGGATGTGGTGGTTGACTGAAAGGACCGAAATCTCTCTCTTATCTGCAGGAAAAAGAGGAGGCTGATAAACGAGACTAACCTGGAATGGAGATAGACCGGTGGAAGCTGACTTGAGTGAGTTGTGGGCGTATTCAATCCAAGTTAGGTACTGACTCCAGTCAGTGGGGTTGTTGGAGGTCAGGCAGCGGAGAGTGGACTCAAGCTGTTGGTTCATCCTCTCCGTCTGCCCGTTGGACTGTGGATGGTAACCAGAAGTAAGTGACGACTTACAATTCAGAGCTGAGCAGAAGGCCTTCCAGACTTGGGAGATAAACTGTGATCCGCGGTCGGAGAGTATTTCGTGTGGGATTCCATGGAGCCGGAAAACATGCTTCACCAGAAGCTGTGCTGTTTGGAAGGCCGTGGGAAGTTTCCTGAGAGGAATCAGATGACAAGACTTGGAGAAACGGTCGACGATGGTTAAGATAGTGGACATACCTCTGGAGATCGGGAGACCAGTGACAAAATCGATGGCGATGTGAGACCAATGACGAGTAGGAACAGGAAGGGGATGCAACAGACCAGAAGGTGGTTGATGTGAGGTTTTTTATCTGGCGCAGATGGAACAAGCCAAAACATACTCCTTAACATCCTTGTGCAAGGAAGGCCACCAGAAACATCTAGAAATCAGGGCGATTGTTCGGCTCACCCCCGGGTGAGCGGAAAACTTGGCTGTGTGCATCCACTGGATCAAACTGGATCTGACAGAGGAAGGGACATAGGTTTTATTAGGACGACCGTTACCTGGGTCAGGTTCAGAAGCTAGGGCAGAGTTTATGAGATCAGAGATCTCCCAGGAAACCACTCCAACAGTACAGGAGGCAGGAAGAACAGGTTCAGGCGTCTCGGGTTGATCAGCAGAGTATAGACGAGAGAGAGAATCGGGTTTGATGTTCTTGGAACCAGGTCTGTAAGAGATTATGAGATTGAACCGAGAGAAAAACAGAGACCATCTGGATTGACGTGGGTTAGCCTGTTTGGAGGACTGGAGATAAGCTAGGTTCTTGTGATCGGTCCAAACCAAGACTGGGTGTTCGGCCCCCTCGAGCCAGTGTCTCCACTCCTCCAAGGCAAGTTTGATGGCTAGAAGTTCTCGGTCCCCAACATCGTAGTTCTGTTCAGCCGGTGAGAGTCTACGGGAGAAGAATGCACAGGGGTGAATCCTTTGATCAGAGTCGAGTTGTTGGGATAAAACTGTACCAACACCAGAGTCAGAGGCGTCCACTTCAAGGATAAACTGTTTGGCAGGATCTGGCTGGATCAAAACAGGAGCCCTGGAAAACAGGGTTTTTAATTTATCAAAGGCGTTTTGCACTTCAGTTGTCCATTGAAAAGTCCTTTTAACTGAGGTTAGAGTTGTGAGAGGTAGAGCTGTCTGACTGTAATTCCTGATGAAACGTCGGTAGAAGTTAGCAAAACCCAGAAATCTCTGCAGCTGTTTACGGTTCTCAGGTGTCGGCCAGTCCAAAACTGCCTTTATCCTGTCTTCGGATGGCTTAACCTGCCCGCCCTCGAGCACAAACCCTAAAAAGGTGACAGATGGTTGATGAAACTCACATTTTTCAGCCTTTACAAAAAGTTTATTTTCCAACAGTCTTTGAAGGACCAGGCGGACATGTTTCTTATGTTCAGAAAGGTTCTTGGAGTGGATCAAAATGTCGTCAATGTAAACAAAC
>NW_015151193.1:421468-422924 GCF_000732505.1 Cyprinodon variegatus
CAGTCTCACCACAGTATATACACAATTTGCCCCTGAAACGTCGTAGTCTTTCCTCAGGGGTTAGCCTTGTGTGTCCAACCTGCATGGGTTCGGCTTCCGTTCCATCTGAGTGAGAGACTTGGACAGGCATAGATAGAGTCTGAGTTTTAGACCTTGGCTTGGAAACGGGTTCTGTGGATCCAGAAAAAACAGAAGCATTATTCAAAGCAGGGGCAGACACAGAAAAATTTAGACTTCTTTGTTTTGAGCTGTTTCTAGCTCGAAGTTTGTTGTCCAACCTAATGGTTAGGCGGATTAAATCCTCCAAACTAGCAGGTTGGTCGAGAGTAGCTAGTTCATCCTTGATATTGTCATTTAGTGCTTTAAAATATGCACTTTTGAGAGCACATTCGTTCCATCCAGAGGCTGCGGCTTTGACCCGGAAGTCGATGGAAAACTCCGCCACTGTGGAATTTCCCTGTTTCAAATTTAGCAGAGCTCGAGAGTCAATAGTTTGATCGGAGTCTTGATTAAATACCTGGGAAAATTCTGAAACAAACTCAGAAAAAGTACACCTGAAACTGGCCTCAGAGGCGAACCTTGCCTCCGCCAACTCTAGGGCTCGCCCAGTTAGTTGGGACAAAATAAATGTTATCATTTTTTTATCTGTAGGGAAACTGCCAGGAGAGTTTTCAAAAATAAGACGACATTGAAACAGAAATCCCTTAAAATCCTTCTGGTTACCTGAAAATTTTTCAGGGAGACTGGGACGGAACTCAGGAGATGACGTCACAACTGGTGACCTTAGAGGCGGAAGTGGATCCGGAACTGGACGTGCCACTGGCGCGGCGTTAACACTGCCCATGTAGCTAGCATATGTCTGAAGCATTTGATTTTGATATTCAATCTTGGTATGTAACTCACGGAGGGTTTGCGCATGTCCATGGATCTGAGCGTCTTGCTCCTCAAGCCTCCGACGGAGGTGATCTGCTGGGCTTTGTGTTTGGCCGCAGTGTTCTGTCATGATGGGTCCCAGAGCGTAGCCCAAAATGCAGAACACACACGGAGGCTGGGTAAAAGTTTAACAGAGTTTATTGTTGCACAATACACAAGAATAATGCACTGGAAACGGGAACTGGTCAGGGCTGGTTCACAGGAGTCTGCAGAGATGATTGTTTGATTAGCAAACGAACTGATGAGTTATGAGTCTTTGATTATTCAGATGAATACCTTGAAGGAGTTCGGATTTTTCTTTGAGAGAGAGGGAACTGATGGGTCCAGAGACTGTTCAGCAGAGTCCAGGAGTCTTGCTTCTGACTTTGAGGGCAGACCTTGATCTGAGTTTCCAGCTCTTAGTCAAGAGCTGCAGGGGAATCCAGAGAAGAGTCTTCAGGTTTGGCTCAGAGGGCAGGCTCGGCAGGTTAAGCTCATCCAGAGCCTCAGGTAGAGACAGGTTTCCTGTGAGGCAAAAACAAGG
>NW_015151193.1:424580-426081 GCF_000732505.1 Cyprinodon variegatus
CTAGATTTGATATTATCATGTGAACTCTTTTCTATCAGGATTTTTCTCTCTCCAGATATCAGTGAGATTATTTCTTGCCATGAAATCATAGACAATCTCATTGAGTCTTGATCTACCTGTTCTTGAGGGCCATCTATCATTCCATTCATCTGGACTCATATTCCAGTCCCCCCCCCCCAAACACCAAATTACTTGTGGGATAAAGAATTTTAAGTTCCCTTATAACATCGGTTATTTTAACCAGTACCCTTTTATTTTGCATTTCGTTATTGTATCCATAGACATTTGTAACAAAAAACAACCTATCCTTTGTTTTTACAACCACTATTAACCACTGTCCTGCTACATCTGCTCTGTGTGTTAAAATCTCCCCTGGAAACGTGTTAAAGCAGAAAGCGACCCCACCTGACTTATTTGAGCCATGACTGAATAACATCCTTTCGCCCCATTGGTTAGCCCAGAACGTTTCATCCACTTCTGCTGAATGCGTTTCTTGTAACAGAAAACAGTGACATTTTTGCCCTTTACAAAACAAAAAAAGCTTTTCTTCTCACAATGTCTTTGATGCCCCGAACATTTAAAGAACCGAATGAAAACTTTCTATTCATAACGAGAACACTTAGAAAAAAAAAAACAATTATAGGTTGAAATTCTCACCCTACTAACAGTAGATAACTTCCTTCCCTAATGAACTTCTCCATCTGCCTCTCTTAGCCGTCTCCAATCCTGCGTCCCTCAATGAAGCCGTGTGGACCTCGGAAAAAGGCTTGTTTCCCTGCTCGCCTGGCCTGCTCGATCTGTGGCCACAGCCTTCTCCTTTCCTCCAGATCTTCCTTTGGCATCATCTCAGAGAGCTGGATTCAAGCTTCTTTGCAAACTACCGAGCCTTTGCGTCTCTTCCAGGTGTCTTCTTTCACTCGTCTGTGGGTGAGCAGAATCAAGACGTGTTGTTTTCTGTTGTCGCTCTTCCTTCCAAGCCGATGCACTATGTCCACCGCATCTTCAATTTTTCCATTTAGGTCGGGGACAATTTTCTGGAGAATGTGGGCCACCCTGGTGCGGATGTCCTCTCCCTCTCTTTCCTCCAGACCTTTGATGCGGAGACACCACCTCTTTCTATATCTTTCTTGCTCTCGGACTCGCTCTGTCAACTCAGAAACTTCTTTCTTCAAGGAAACATTTTGCTCCTCCAATTTTTTCCCTTTTTTTTTTTGCACTCCTGCACTTCTTCTGCATTAAACGCGGCCGCTTTTGCTAAATTAGCAAGCATTGTGCCACTTTGCCTCATTTGCTCCTTTAGATCCACTAGCTGACTCTCTGTGATGGAGCGCCACTAAGCATCCATCCCAGACTCTAAGTATCCGTGCTTCCTCTGGCCCAGGGGAGCGCGGTGCCAGGAGTGCGCGCACGGGGAGAAAGCTCTCCCACGTGAGTGCGCTGCCCGGCAAACAGCTGCGTGCAGGCCCGCACCTGTGTCCCGCGGTCCTGCGAGGTCCTGCAC
>NW_015151194.1:0-1704 GCF_000732505.1 Cyprinodon variegatus
GGCTTAAACCAAGAACCCTCAAGGTACAAATCTGAAACTGTCAAGAATCAAACTCCTCAGCGCTAAACGCTAACTGAACTGTCTCTCACGCAGACTCCAGCGAACCAGTTTCCCCAGGCCTGAACCAGAACCAGTCATTCTCTATGTGCTTGTGACAATAAACATTGTTAAACCTTTTACTTCAGTTTCCGTCTCCGTGGTGTTCTGCATAATTGGGTCTCATCAGTGAACCCATCATGACACATCTGACTTCCTGATTAACATCCAAAATCATTGACTTTTTCTTTTGGAATTAATTTGGCTCAAAGAGTCATTGTCCATTTTGAAAACCAAAATGTGGCCACTCTGCTGAGATGATGCATCTATATCCCCAGATATTTCTTCATAATGCAATTTATCTTGTGCGCACTGCTTCATCGTATAACAAAAGCCTTTAAATCACAGCTGGAATGGTATTCTTGAGTTCATGATCGCTCTGACCAAACATTTTAATCTTTCTTTTTAATCTATCATTTTATCAGTCATAAAATTAATGTGTTGCAGCCTGAGAAGAGACAGACAATCATTTAGCAATTGTACCCACAGATTAATTAGATCTCTTAGGCTCACTTTGTTTGATAATTCCATAATGTCACGCAAGGGAATTGCATATTTGAGGTGTAAAACACAAACATTAAGAGGATTTGCCTCAAATGACTTAAGATGTTCTGACCTAACCTAACAAAGCAGAGGCTCTTCATCCCAAACTGCTTGGACGTAAAATCCTTTTCTTTTTTTGAAGTAAAATAAAAAATTACTTTTGAACTTAAATGCTCTTAAAGATGAATACCTTTCGGAAACTAACTTCTGGGTATGGTTGGTAGCAATGTATTTTTAGTCTAATATTGCTGGACTAACTTTTCAAAGGTTAAACACTAATGACATCTAATGTTATGATGCTTTGACTCGGCATAGACCTGAGCTGTGGCTGGATCATTACAGTACACTTCTTTAAAAGAATGAAAAGGCAAAACGATTACTATATAAGAAAGTTATGTCAGGATGTTTAAGCATCTAAATGTTAAAAGGAAAACATTTCATAAAAAAATGAATCTGTGCCTCGTAGCTGGAAAAATGAATTAGCATTGTTGCTATTTCTTGCTTTTGAATACAACACGTTTCAAAGTGTTTTGTGTGAATTTCTTTATGGGTCAGCAGTTTCCCTTTAAGTGTAGGTGCTGTGGTTTAGTTGGTCAAAGTGCCTGTCTATTAAACAGGAGATCCTGGGTTCAAATCCCAGCAGTGCCTGACCTGTTGTTATCCAAACTTCCGTGACTAGTTTATTTAGCACCAAATATTTAGCATCCTTTTTTGGGGGGGTGTCAGGATTTATTTGATGCTAAATCATTTCAAAATGTATATGCAGATGGCGCTGTGGCTTAGTTGGTCAAAGTGCCTGTCTCGTAAACAGGAGAACCTGGGTTCAAATCCCAGCAGTGCCGGACCTGTTGTTATGCAAACTTCCGTGACTAGTTTATTTAGCACCAAATATTTACCATCCTTTTTTTGGGGGGTGTCAGTATTTATTTTATCCAAAATCATTTCAAAATGTATATGCAGAAGGCGCTGTGGCTTAGTTGGTGAAAGTGCCTGTCTAGTAAACAGGAGATCCTGGGTTCAAATCCCAGCAGTGCCGGACCTGTTGTTATGCAAACTTCCGTGACT
>NW_015151194.1:4008-8608 GCF_000732505.1 Cyprinodon variegatus
CTGCAACTTTTACCAGAGTGTTTTTAAACTGCAGTATATATACTTCTACCTAAGTAACAAATGTGTGTACTTTTGACACCACTGTTTAATATTGTAGCATGTAGCATTTTCAAATATAGGGGGATTCTCTCATTTACATAAAACAGAAGATGTAAAGTATAATTTCCAGGTCACACCAGTGGGAGGAAACAGGACAACTTTTTGTTTGACCCTTAGAGAGAAAACTCCACACAGCATTCTGTTCCACTGGGTAGCAAACTAGGTGATAACTGAAGATGGTAACCACAGAATCCAGAATTTTCTCATTGAGGTGAAAATTACTTGACAAAAACATTTAAAAAATGAAACAGTTTGCATTACTTCTGCCTAAACTTTTAAGATGTTTTTTTTAGAGGTTTTCCTCTTGAACCCTGCTACAGTATGATAACATAGGAAGCCCTGATTTAGAGAAACATTGGCTCCGGCGCATTGTTTGGTTTGAACATTGTAAATTTCAGATTTCATCACCATGGCAACACAGGTAAAAAAAGGTATCCTGTGCAAAGATAACATTTTAAAAAATATATATGTTGTATTATAATTCAAGGTCTTGAGAGACGTAATTAGCTGCATCAAACGCTCGGTATTTAGGTCAGGGTTAATTAAACTAATGAGTGCAGCTTATCATGCGGCGATGAGAGCTCCCATAAAGCATCCTGGATAGATTCACCCTGATATCAACTCCAGGCAGGCTTGTGTGTGTTTACTTTGACAGCTGTCTAATGGAGGACAAAACGGCAGACGGACATTTTTTTGGACAAACTCCACCAGACTGGGAAAAGCACTGCCAAGGAGATTTCCCCACTTGACTCTGAAGAGCACACCTGAGGAAAAAGCTGTCACCGAGGGCTCAAGCGCACCTGTGAGCGATCCCACAAAAGGTCAGCAGCGTCTGACTTGATGAAAGATGTCAAAAGACACCCTGCAGGTTGGTAGCTGTGTGACACTCTGCTGTGTGTGCCGTCCATGCTGCTCTTCCTCACTCACACACATCCAACTAAGCATTGTCTATATGTGTCTGGTTATCTAATGCACGTCAGAAGCACATAAACGCTCTTGCAATCCAAGACATGGGGCTTTATGCTAATAGATAAGAGCGCTGTTTCTGGTAAAGTGATGTTTTTTTCTGTAGACAACTGAGAAATTCAGAGAAGTTCTCTGGGCCACAAATCTCTTAAGTTATTAGTGTTTAACAGCGTGGGAGACGCTTTCTGCTGCCAGATCCAAGCTGCTGAAGGGGCTGCTCTGTCACCCCAGAGACTTAAAGACAGTTTTATTCTTCCTCATCAAACTCCAAACTTGAATGTTTTAAAAGTGCATTCAGACATTAAACCTAATGAAAAAATGACACTCAGTAGATTAACTGTGCGTCTCTGCCACCATCAGGCCAGGAAGTAAAGTCAGCAACCGGGATGTATGGGGTGCAGGGCTCTGGAGCACAACAAAATATAAACAATAGAATAAAAAAAAACATAAAGCTTTACAAAAAAAAAAGAGCGAAAGGAAAACAGAAAAAGAGGTATATCTGCAGAACCGGAAATAGAATGTGAGCATCATCCGGTAAAGGGAATCGAGCAAGTTAATGACTCAATGCAATTAACTTGGTTTGCTTTAACCAATCTGTCAGGATGATGTGATTGAACTGTCTCTGTGAAGATATCAGAGATTACATGTGAGTTGCTGCTATAAAAATTAACTGAATTAACTGATTTGAACTGGAAATGGACCTCTTAAAACAGCAATGACACTAAACATCAATCACTATAGTTTACAGAATGATAAAATATTAACCTAAAAGGAGTATACAATTCAGCTCCTATCCTTCACCTTTTGCAAGGCCAACTGTAAGAACACTATCCAGGGCAGAACAGGAAATCAGGACTGTGAATGAATTATGCTAACTCATATGAAATGTTAAATATTAACCTTAAACTGATCACTAAAATACAGTAATTAATTATGATAATTACACAATAATGAATAAACAGATTGTATGTGTTATGAGATAGAAGGCAAAGTTATGTCTGTCTGTCATCTACAGTAGGACAGTCTTTCCCAACTGTACCCCTAGTGGTCAGTGAGTGCATTGCAAGGGGGTACATGAAAATATTTTATTTCTAAGGTAGTAAAATAAAATAGGAATGGGATCAGGTTTTTTTTTTTTTCTTTTTAGTGAGGACCCACCTGAAAAATAAGTCAAGCTTTTATCAATAAAAAAGTTATTTTTTTCTTATATGCTTGAGTTCACCTTCAGCTTTGACACACATCCAAACCAAGCAGAGGAACAGACTGTTTTTCACACCAATCATCGGAGCTCATCGAAGCAGCGTCATTAATGCTGAAAACAAACTAATACAAACGGAGTCTATTACAGTCTGACTGTAATTTTTGTTCAGTATTTTGTTCCTAATTCTTCAATTTCATTTATGATAACAGGAAAGAGAGGAGCTCCTGTTTTATAAAAGCAGATTTATGGTATGGTTTTATTTGTATTTATGATTCCTTACTAGCTTCCGGGCAACATATTTATGTTGGTTTTTTATATGAGCTGGAAAGAAAAACATACCAAAGAATTAAATGCGCAAGTTTGAAAGATTAAAATAAAAATACCCCTTATATTATAAAACATGATGGTACTTTCTACTTTTGGATAATCATCAATGCTTTTGGCTTAGGGGTTACTAATGGTAAGACAAAATGCCCAAAAGGGTAGACCCTTTAAAAAAGGTTGGGAAACACTGACCTATCAGATTTCAAAGTGCTCCACCCATTGTGATCTAATAGATCATAAGGAAACATAGATGTTTGAATATGTGTGTAAATTTATTAGCAAGGACATCATGAAGGTTTGGTCTGTTTTTAGGAATTTAATTAACTTAATTGAACTGGTTCTGGTGCTTAGCAGGTTTTAGTCCCCTGTCAGTGCTCAATAGTCCACCACTATGAAAATGTTCTCTGCCATCAAGAAGTGTTTTTTTAGCAGTAAGCAGAGGCAAACTAAGAGTTAACATGTTCCTCCAATGTACAACAAATAGCACAAACCAACATCCCTTAATTACGTTTTTCTTTCCCGTATAAATGAATTCTAAAGAGCTATATTTACTGCAGCTGATCATTTTAGAGGCTGCTTCTTAGAAAACACAATATAAACATATTTTCGCTACATTATTTTTCTGGACGTCAATGTTTATGAGAAACTCATCCTTGTTTATTTCATTAGCTAAAACACCATAACTGTCAAAATTTACAGAAATAATAGCCTAAAATATTGCACTCCATGCATGTAATATATGAGATTCACGTTTTTAGACAATTTCCTAAAATAGAGCTTTGAATTCATCAGAATTAATTCGTTTTAAATTGTGCAATGCACTACTAACAAGACTTTATGGGAAAAGGCTATCCATAATGTATTTATTCTAATTTGTTATTAATGTTTCTAGATAGTTTGATTTAAACTTTTAGTCCTCATGCCAGCAGATATTATAAAAACTTACTTAAAATGTACCTTTCATACATTAACACTGTTTTCTTTGTACAGGTTTTTCCATTTGCCCTGTTTTGAGATAATTCTCTCATCTTTTACTTTTAAGAAGGAGAGTGATGTTTTATAGACTGATCTCAATAATTCATTTTCCAGGTTTTGTGAAGGTTTTTCAAAGTTTGTTCTTGAACATTTTGCTTTTTCTCTTATCTGTAGCTGAAAATTGGCTTTTGTTTTAGCAGCCTAAACCTGACCTACTCAGCAATCTCCTTTAAAAGGCCTCTTGGCTCCAGGGATAAATCAGTGTTTTCATCACATTTCAGGCAAATGAGTGAGCAGACGGATCCTATTTGGAACTGGAGCTTTATTACTGAGTTTCTGAAGATAGAACAGGTTGCTCTTTCTTTAGTTGACTTTCTAAAGATCCCACAGTGACGCGGTTATAGCTACGAGTGAAAGGATGCTAAAATGTTCAAGGCCAACTCCAGGATGGTGCATCTCTCAGCTCTTTGTTTTTGTTGTTTCCATATTTCAGCTGCTGTTCATCCTTTGTGGACAAGCTTTAGACCACAGGGTTATTGACCAGGATCCCTTTAAAAGGTTTTGAGAAAGTTTGCTTTCTTGGCAGCAGAGAGATTATAGGAGTGATTTCAACACATTTGCTTCACATAGAGCCCCTTTAGCCTCACACATTTATGTTTTATTAGCACTCTATGGGCTGCACTGCAGGCACTGCACTGGGTAGCACAGCTGCCTTGCAGCAAAAAGGTTCAGAGTTTAATTCCCGGTCTGTGTTCTTTCTGCATGGAGGTTGCATGTTTTCCCTGTGCTTGCGTGGATTCTCTCCAGGTACTCCGGCTTCCTCCCACAGTCCAAAAACATGACTGTTAGGTTAATCTTTTATAATGCAAGTTACCGTTTTTTATCATTTGCATAACCTTTGCAAATGGAATCCCCCCCCGTCACTCAGTGAGATCTAGAAGCACAAGATTTATATCAGGCAATTCAGCAAAGATCCTGCTACATGGCTGTACATCGTATTTTGGCATTTGACCAATTAGATGAGCCCTTGAATGA
>NW_015151194.1:9965-11116 GCF_000732505.1 Cyprinodon variegatus
TGATCGCTGGATTACATTTGATTTTTTATTTGGACCTGTCTCTAGTGTGACATGTTCAGGCAAAAGGCTTATTGCTGATCAGATTTCTTATATTTCCTTTGATTATATATTATATAATTCCTATATACAGCACAACTGTATAAAACCCCGAAACCAGTGCACAGCCCAACACCAACATCATTCAATAATGTCTCTATGTGCAATACAGAGTTTAGAATGATCCTGTCATCAACATGAAATAATAGACTAAGAAACTAAAACATGATTGATTGTTTTTATTGTTATCATCATGTTTGTTAAAAAAAGGTTTACAAAGAAAATAAAGATTTATTTTCCACAGTAATCTTTTTTAGGGGAATTAACAGCAGTTATTCAAAAGTAGACTGATGGGAAATGGGAGTGCAGCAAATATCACCAGGCAAGGACCTGAACTCTTCCCATCCATCAATGTGATGGGTGATCTGAAATTATTACAGATTTTTTAACTCAACTTAAAATAAAATATGGTCTTTAATATTTATATGAGTGTGCTATACATGCAGTCCCCTTTCTCATACCCTGAGATAAAAGACTTAAAGAAACAGTAAAACAAATTTAAAGGAGTAATGTGATTCATTTTATCTCAGCATCAAAGCAGCTGTTCAGAGAAATCAAAGGAAGTTTGATTGACAGTTGAGTAACAACGCTTTTCAAAGTGCTGCATATGAAAACGAAACAAATAGAATCAGAAAACAAAATAGAAAATGTACATTGCATTGGCATAAGGGTAATTGAGTATTTAATCATTAAAATAATTAAAGAAAATAAATATGAATGCTTAAAATGATAAGATTTATATTAAAAAATAGTGTGAAATGGTTGATAAGAAAATGAAAATTGGACTGCAAACAACTAATTATGTTTAGATAGCACAGTCAAAGGCCACACTAAACAAATAAGTGTGGTTTAAAGGGTTTCAGCACTTTTGCAGTTTTATTCTCTGAGTTTATTCCAGATGAGAAGCAGCACTGCAGATAATTCAATCTAAATAAACTCAAAGAGTTAAGAAACTTAAACGTATCTATACATATAACACATTCATATTTCTATCTAAGGAAAAACAACTGATTGTAAGGACTCGTTGACTCTCTGAAATCCCTCACACTGAGCAT
>NW_015151194.1:12231-14247 GCF_000732505.1 Cyprinodon variegatus
AAATAAACTGAATCGAACTGAATTAAAATGAAAACTATAAGTAACCCCAGAAGTCAAGCGGAGGATAGGCCAAACCTGTTCCAGAAGTTGCTCTGGTCAGATGAGACCAAAATTTAACCTTTTAGTATCTTGACAGAAAAGTAAAGAATATCTGAGATGAAATGTTCACAGCCCCATTCTATGCTATCTGGCCAAGTTTAAGAGATTGTGAGAAAAATGAGCAAAGGTTTAAACCCCTGGATGAGTAAAGCTGTTTGAAATCTTACATTCTATCAGCCTGCCTCTGAAATCTGCAGCATATCTTTAGAAACTTTAATAGATGGATTTTTTCCAGGTGTTTTACACTAAAATTCGTAATCCAAACATAAAAAACTAATATTAGAAACTCTAAAAACCTTGGCAACAAAAGCTAAATCGTAAATCAGAAATAATATACTTATGTTTTTTTAAAGTTAAGGTAAGATTGCTTTGAGAATTTTTGCTGTGGGGGTTTGTAATGTTTTATTTCATTAAAAAGTCAAAGGAGCTCTAAACCATTTAAACCAAGAGCCACATTGAAAGCTTGTGGTGTGCCCAACATTCCACAGATCTGTCAGAGTTGATGGATATGTCTCATGAATTAACAGGTCCCTGCAAAAAAAAGGAGATAATAAAAAAAGAGAATAAGAGAGAAGAGAGAATGAAGGTGTAGAGCTGTTTGACTCAAGACCATCCTGTGGTGACTAGAAGAAGAAGAAGAAGAAAAACAATGTAATAGTAGTTTGGTTATGTACCTGGTGGCAGGATATATTACAGCTGGAGGCAGTTTTTAAAACAACTTGGAGCCTTTCCAGGAAGGTCTCAGAGCAATATCTACAGCCATACGGATTGTAAAACGTATTCTGCCTCTGTCGGCTGCAGAGTCACTGACAATATTTATTATTATATTGATTTAACTTTCTGGGAAGTCATTTCACAAGGTCTAGGGGGCTTTAATAAAACTAGAATACAAATGTCAGCTGTTGTAAAAGTCCACAAACTTTACTTCTACAATAGTTTCTTCCTTACAACAGATGTAACCAAGGTTATTACTGCTATTATGTGAGGAAAAAAATAATTAAATGAAGGTTTGAGCGACAGATATCTTATAAGTTATTAAATATATTTAGAATATGCTGTGTAAACTTCGTTAAATGTGTCATTTGTGTAAAAAAAAAAAGGTTTTTTACAGAACCACCCATATCCTCCTTTAGTCAAACGGGGGTTCAGCTAAAATGAAGGGAAATATCGCCATCGTGTGGTGAAACGTGGTAACAGCGACTGAAATGAAATACAAGAGGGTCGAAATTTATGGTAGTTTAGTTTAATTAAATTCTAAAAATAAAAAACAGATAAAATTAGAGTAGAACAGCAATTGAAACAAATCTCAATTTCTTTATATAATTATTAAGACGGTCTGCCACGGAACCTTTTAGACTCCAGTCTACTGACCGGACTTATATCCCAGTCGGACCAAACTCAGCACTTCCTGTAGGAGAGGAGCTCGTTTATCGCTGTCGTTTGGTCATGTTGAGGAATGTCCTGAGCAGGTTGGTGACAGAAACGGTTCGTGTTCACTGTCATGTAAATCCCGCTCCTTTCAAACTGACGCTGACAGCCTGCCGTGGGTCGGTGAGGAACTTTGCGGAGGTGAAGGACGAGGTGCAGCCGCCGTTCAACTCCTCCCTGCTTGAAGTACTGGTCTGCCCGCTGTCCAAGAAGCCTCTGAGGTAAACGGACGGCTGGGATTAAAGGCTTAAGTGGAATTTGAGTCCAGACGTTTATTTTCTAATCCTCTTAATTTACTTGATAAACACTCCTTTTTTATTTGTCTAACCTTTTTTGTGACATCGCAAAATAAATAGTACATTTGTTGTTTATCTTTGATATTCTACTCTAAACAGATATTAAACAACATCTATAAGCTTATTGTCGAGAGAAATATCAGCTGTGCTGCTCCCATCAGCATCTTTGTTTATAGATGTTGGAGATCGGCCT
>NW_015151194.1:14917-18825 GCF_000732505.1 Cyprinodon variegatus
AAATGTCAAATTAAAACTTTATTCTTTATCTTCTCCCATGAATCTTCCACAAAATTTAAATCCTTAGGTCTAAAACAGGACTTAATCAATTATCATTAAGGACACACATTAAGGAATTTATTTTTAAGTTTTTTTGTTTGCTAAAAAAAAGAGACATTTAAATCTTTAAGGGATCAGGGGGTCCAACACTCCAAACCTTTTAAAATTCAATCATGACCATAATTATTTGTCACAATTTACAATCGCTTTGATTTGGCATGAAAGAGATTATATTGCTTTTTGGTCATTAAGCTGTGAAATGAAATCCAAAGTGTTGGCATGTTTTTTGCAGAAAAGATGAAATGTAAAATTCTCACTGGTGTAAACTCAGCAAGATAAGGTGTTTATCTATTTTCAGGTACGATGCTGACACCAATGAACTGATCAACGAGGAGCTCGGCATCGCTTATCCCATCGTTGATGGCATTCCTAACATGATCCCGCAGGAGGCCAGGCTGCTACAGAAAGAAGAACCATCTCCAAGCAAACCTGCAGAGTAGAACTCTTGAACGTCTAAATTCAAAGTGAAATCCATCCATGCACGGACTGATGCGAATCCAGCAGTAGGATTTTTGTTGAATAGCCAGAATGTTCTCCCTGTCCATGATGGTGGGACTGGTTCCCATCGTGTCTCTGTTCGGTTTGTTTTACTCTGCTGCTGTGGATGAGAACTTCCCTCAGGGCTGCACCAGCAGCAACAGTCTGTGTTTCTACAGCCTGCTGCTGCCAGTAACCATCCCCGTCTACGTCTTCTTCCACCTCTGGAGCTGGATGGGGATCAAGCTCTTCAGACACAACTAAGCTGCTCATCCTGAACATTCATATTCAGAAAAAATGCAACATTTTCAGATAAATTTCTGTCACTTTCTTAGATCCTCGATGCTTAAGTTTTTCTGAAATCTTTTCATGCAAAGATGCTGAATTGTTAGATGGAGCTGGTTTGCTTTTAACTGGAGGTAGAAATATTTACCAATAGGTACCAATCCCAGTTTATATGTCAAATATATTGGTGTAAAATGGGATCCCATGTAAACATCTCCCCCAAAAATCTATCTGCTTATTGAGATGAAATAAACTTCAGCACTGAATGAGTTAACTGCTTTCTTCTTCTTTTGTAAAATAAAGAGAGTCTGGTCTTTAGAATAATTTAATTGGTAAAATGCACTTTGGTTACATAACAAATATATGAACAGTTTGATGTCAATTTTATAGTTTTGTCATATATAAAAATGGATTTTGGTGAAATATTTTCCTCAAAATGAGTACTTTAGAGAACATATTCCAAGAAATGTAACAAATAATCAACAAAGTTTAGGTTTGGAACAGCAAATCTATAGCAGACGCTCAACAATCAACATCTTTAGACAACTGTAGCTCCTCAGAGTTACTTTCTTATGTGTCAAAACTCAAAAATGAGACATTGAAGTTGGAATACATTCATCTTCTCCCTGAACGGCACTTCTTGGCTTTATCCTCTTGGCCCAGAGCGAGTTTCATCAGCGGCGACTCCGGACGCGGGGACTGTCCCTCTCCTTTTGCCTTAAAGAAGAAGGGTTTGTTCAGCCTCAGCTGGACCGCCCCCACCTATAATCAGGAGGGGGGAAAAAAACTCAGCAGTGATACAACCATAACGGCTTTGTTTCTGTGATAAAATCAATATTATGAGATCTAACGAAGAAAAGCAGTTATTTTGTGATTGTTCTGTTTTCTCTAGTCTGGATAACGACAGAAACCTTTAATTATTCCTCTCTTAAATGTAAAAGTCTATAAACTGTTCATATTTAAATGTGGTAAAAAAGCAACTTCAGTTTTCCAGTGAAAAGCTAAAGGTATTACTGCCAGTGGTGGACGAAGTACTCAACAGTAATACTTGAGTGAAAGTATTGATACTTACAGTCAAATCTTACTTAACTAGAAGTCAAAGTTACCTGGTTAAACATCTACTCAAGTTAAAGTATTAAAGTGCTCCTTTTAAAAATACTTCGGTATTCAAAAGTACATCCATTTTAAAAGTATTTAAGTACGTCCTCACTAATATCAGTAAATTTCTGTGTAATTTGAAAGAACCTTAGAAACCATGGAGATTGATGGGTAGAACCTCTGCTACAGATTCTGTGCCATCTGTAAAGAACTTAAGCATAAAAAATGCCCCCAAAAATAAGGACAGCTACTGGGATTATTTCTTATTTAAAAGCAAATCAAAAGGAAAACATGTTCACTATGGACTAGAGGTCCAAGGTTGAACCTTTTACCACAAAGAAACCGCAACTCTTATTTGAGAACTCATCTAAAAGGCAAAAACTAACGCCTTAATATAAACTACAAATGATAGCCTATTGTGCCTGTAGGCTCAGTAGGTTGTTATCACCCAGTGATTCCTAATCCTAACCCTAAAGTATTTCCTATTCTCCACGGAAATAATTCATCTAATTTCAGTAGTTCTGCTTGTACTGTAAAAATAAATAAATAATAAAATGATCTGCATATTGCTCATATCAAACAAACCAAAGACAAATAAATTTCATATCCTGTCAACTGAGTTGTAGAATCTTCTCCCTATAAATATTGAAAAAAATGTAAAAATGCTGGTCAGTCTCTAATAAGATCCTTGTCAAACAGACATGCAATGTTTGTATTTAAAACCTAATGTGTCTGATGGACCTAGGGAATGATTTTTATTTTTATGCACAAAAATATGACAGAAATCTGACTAAACCAGGAAATAAAACAGCGTGATTGGCTCTAAGGAGAGTGGGGACAGAGGAGACTGAGTTTACTGAAGAAAACCTGCTCCTGAACAGGTTAGCTCTGAGGAGAATAAACAGAGGTTGAGGAAACTCTCTTCCTCAAATGGAAACTTAGAAAACTTTGAATTTTCACTAAACCTGCTTCATGAAATGGATCCCAGAGCTAAGGACAAAAAGGGCCAGACTGTTGCTGGGTGACAGCACCGTGTCACGGTTCTAATGGCTGAACAAAGTCTAAGACCACACACAGCCAAAAAAAAATGATTTTCATTATTTGGAAAGAAGCAAAAAAAGAGAGATTATTGCTCTGGGAAAATTAGCTGCTAAAAGAGCCACTTCTTCTTTACTTTGAGGCAAAGTCATGAGAGTTTTTGAGGCTTACTCAGAGATTTATGAATGAGACGAATATAAACAAATCATTAAATGACCTCAAATGTATGCAGGAATCATTTGTACCATTCATACCAGATCACTGAAACTATATTATTAAAATTATTCTAAAAAGAATTAAAATACCTGCTAAATGATATAGCATGGTGATTTACTAGCTGTAATGTCATCATGTATGTGTATTAAGTCAGATCAGTTGTTTCTATAGACTTTGAAAAATATTGGTTATTATTTTCCTAATGAATATAAATCAATTTGTTCAGAAAATGCATCTAGATTAACCCCGTAATTCCCACCTTTTTATAGCTTGTGCACAAATATATTACAAAACAAAACTGTCATTGGCCAGTAAAATAATAAAATATGTGTAAAGACTCTGTAGGTTTTAAACAGCCAGAGCTGTGTGACTTCAACATGTCCAAAAAAAAACGTTTTTATCCCCTCGAATAAAGAAATACTATTTTTATTATGTTATATCTTTTGTATGATTCATAGTTGACCTCTCCCACTTACTACACTTGTTCTTCATGTTGTCGGCTAACACTGTGTCAAATTTCAGAGTCATGAGCATTCTGAAACTATGCCCCTTTTTTGTATTTAAAAGGTCCATTCGGCACAATTGTGCCGAATTTGGAAGAAATGTTGCAAAGTGGATTATTTGAATTTTATGAGTAATTTGATGATTAAAAAAAAAAAAAAACATACCTATGTTAAGAGTAGGGCTGCAACTAA
>NW_015151194.1:21731-39522 GCF_000732505.1 Cyprinodon variegatus
TACCTGTGTTAGTAAATAACTCAAGGAGCTCAAGAAGTAATATAATGTTAACTACCTAAATGATGCATGCAGTATATGTAGCCCTTCCTTGTCCTGCACATCCTTGTGACGGTTGGCATATGGTGTAATTTTCTATTTCTTCAACCTGTAAAATGCTTGCAACAAACTAAATTATAATAAAAATAAAGTGCTTTCTTTAAACTTAACTACGATGTTCCTCTTATCTTTGGCAAATTTATGTTAGAATATTTTTCAAAAATATGTTGCGGTGCATGATGGGGCGGTGTAGATGGAAAAATGCCATGGCCAAAAATCGTTCCCAATCCGAGCCTAAATGTGACGTAAAAACGCACTAATATCAGTGGATGTTAAGAGGTTAAAAGGTCAGATTAAAAATTACAGTTTGAACGTAATAATTAAGCTGGTATTAAATAAACTTTTCATCATGTCGACATTTCTGTTATTTAATCGCCTTGATGTAATATGCTTATTATTAGTGCTTTTTATTCACTTATAAGCAGATATATTAAAGCTTTATAAACATCTGTCTGTGTAAAATGAATCTATAGTTATTTGAGTTCCTGAACTAAAGACATTTTTTAAAGCATTCTGGCTGTAAATGCCTGAGTATGGGTTGAAGTGGGGTCACCTGGTTCGCGTCTCGCTTCCCAGCGCGGCAGTGCTGGTCGTCCTCACTGGAGGTGGTGTTGGCCGACCTGGATTCCACCTCTGACTGAGGACTTGGAGTTTCTTCACCAGGACACAGACTTTCCATCTTCCTCTCTGCATGTCTGGTTTTTGGAGAGGCAGACGTGCTTTCCTTTCTGTTACAGCTTATTTCTCCCTTTTGGAATGATGACTCCTGCTTGTGGCCTTTTTCTTCTTCTAGCTTTATGTCGGGATCGAGTGTTTCTCCTGACAAACAGAGGCTGTTCCTCGCTCTATGTGGCAAGCTCAGATCCAAAGGCTTCCATTCCGGGGATTGCAAAGCTGCTCTGTTTTTCCGGCAGAAGCCGAGGTAGGAGGAGATTTCTGTGGTGAAGAAGTTTTCCGTCTGAGTGGAAGTGCTTGCGAAACCAGGGGTCATGGTTGGCTCCCGAACGTATGGACGGTATGAGGAGCCATCTTGGAATAAAACAGCACCCGGGGTGGGGTTTATAACCAAAGGGTCATCCAAGAAAGGATCACCCGGTTGGGGCCTTTCATGTTGAGACACTTTTGTTTCTGCTTGGTTTGTCAGGAAGGATATTTCTCCTGAGGGTTTTAGAAACTCACCAATTTCTCCCATCTTCTCTGTTTTTATTCCCCTGTCTCTACCTCTATCTGATGTCTCGTTGCGTCTTTTTATCTCTCCCGCAGCGGGGGGCTGCTTCTTGTCTCGCTGCGAGAACACATGAGGGGATTCAGAAATAACTCTGTCGCTGGCTTCACTGCTGGAAGTTCCAGAAGGCGATGCTCTGAACCTCTTCTGAGTGATGAACAGGTCCTGGCTGTTTATGTCGTCACTGTTATACTGAGAGTCATTTTCCTGTGGTGGAATCTGGCTTTTTCCCGTCTCCAGGGAGCCGCTGTCTTCCTCTCTCACAGCTTCGGTTCGTTTCAGTGCCGGAGATGCAAAACTGGGACGTTTGACAGGTATGTAGGAAGGTAACGAACCAAACGCCACCATCTTTTTACTCTTTTTATTCTTTGGCTCTTTGACTGGTTTTTCAGTGGAAGAGCTTTGCTTCTCGTTTAGGCACAGGTTGCCCACTGCAAGCTTCTGGCTGCCCTCAACAAATTTGGAATCATCAAGATTCAAAGCCAAATTGTCTTTCTTTTTTTTCTTCCCTTTCTTTTCCCTGTCCTTTTCCTTCCTCTTCTCTTTCTTCTTTTCCGTCTTTCCCATCATTTCTTCTTTAAATTTGGACTTTTTATTTTCCTTCTGGACCTTTTCATGTGTCTTCGTGGCTCTGCTCTTCTTATGTTTGACATTTTTTTTCTTCTTCTTCTGTTGTTTTCCTTTTGGAGGTGACATCCATAGTTGAGGGATGAAGTTTGCATCCATAAGGTCACTCATGGCATGCCCTAAACAAAAACAAAGACACATTAATTATGCCATAGATCTATTCTTCTCCTTCATATCAAAATTAAATGTATAGATAAAAAAAAGCAAGTTCTGTAAATCTTAATTAGAAGATATTGATCATTTAATTAATTAGGTATCTATGTTGTTTGGAGCTTGAGTAAGTCTACATCTTCCTCTGTGACCGCATCAATTACGAATATGGCGCTGTGCTGCACAGCAAAAGGGCTCCAAAGGGCTATCCGGCAGAGTAGCGGTGCGGAAATAGCCCATTTTCCCTTTGGTTTATGTAAAATTGTTTTGGTTTTTTAAAAAAATCGATACTAGGAACTGAAATTGATTTGTTTCCACGACTGATATCAAAGAAGAGTTTTGTTTGCATTTTTTTTTTTTTTGCAAATGTGAATTTTAGATTACTGGGTTAGGTTTTTCTTTTGTTGAGCAAGTATTTTTTGATGGTGAGTTTGAAAAAGGTAAGTTTTTCAAGGTTAATTATTTTTTTCATGCCTTTAATTATGCCATTTGGAACCCAGTGGTATAGAAAATGAGTGTCAAACATTTTCCTGGATGTCGATATTGAGCGTAGCAATTTAGTATCACGATAAAACATTTTCTGAATGGTAGTAATCTCAACATACATGAGACCATTTTACCACATTATTTTAGACCATCTGGAGAAAAAAAGGATCTACAAGACTTGACAAATCTGACATTGAGAAACTGATTGCTCTGATCATTGACAGCTGTTAGTTGCATCCTCCAATCAATCTTTTATATTTTCTCAATCCTTGCAGCCATATTGGAGTGTGCTACTTAAAAACCCTCCTGTTGTCCTCATTTCCTGTAGACACCCTGTGTCTTTTGGCTCAAAATGACCCGTCTTCACTAATCCCCCAAATTTAAGCAGCTTAATTTAATTTTTAACACCAAATTATATCTTTTATATTGTCATTCGCCACAAAATGAGTGAATACTTTCCCTCTTCACTTGAATTTCTATAGCTTAGGGAAAAAAAATAGCAAAAAGGAGTTCTTAATGCATTTTACTAATCCCAAATACTCGGTTTCTTTCTTTTTTTTCTTTTATAATGAACAATTTAAGACAATGTACAAAACAGAAATGTGACAAGTAACATAATCCAATTAACTAATTAGCACATGAAGAGCAGTAAGCAAGTGAACAGCCTTTGCAGATATACTTCTTACACCTGCAGCACACATGATGTGTTTTACAGTCCTTCTTTTGAGGGCAGAACTGACGTCTTGCCCCAGCTGGGGAAGTGGCTGTGTTAGATGGATACTCAGGTTGATCAGGAGCTCCTGCACTCTGAATAGCTTTCAGAACTGCTGCTGAGGCTTTTTTGCGGAGGACATGTTTCTTTCTTTCAATGAGTGGAGATACAGGGGCCTTTTCAAGCTGCTCTAGGAACACCCTCCTCTTGTTCTGATTACCAGACATCCAGGTCAGGTTGATCTCTCTCCAAATCACAAAGGCATTGTAGGACAAAGCATCAATGATGATGTGGAAGAGGACCAACGGCCAGCAGGAATTCATTCTTCTGCAGCATTTATCCGTTTACTAAAGTGTGTTAAATTCATGTTAATGTGGATTTAAAGACATTTGAATTAATGGAAAAAAATTGCAGCAAGGAATATAAAAAAAAAAGTTTAATCAACCAAAGCTTTCGAGACCCCCTTGTAGTACCTCTGTGGTCCCCCTAGGGGTCACGGACCCCCTGTGGAAGACCTCCGTTGTGGATGATGATTCCATGGCACCATTTTGCAGCTCGCTTAACGATTCTTTTAACAAATCCAGGCAGCACCAGAGCCTAGCGCTGGGCAGCACGACTTACATCACACTTTTTACGCAACTTACGCACACTACATTCAGTAAGCAAGTACGACGTGACCGGGCGCAAGTCTAGAAAAGCGAAGCTATAAAAAATGGCGTTCCATCGGGTAAATCAATCAAAAGTTTGGCTTCATTTTAAGGAAGACTAAGATGGCAACAAGGCACTTTGCAATCATTGCAAAGTGGCAATAACATCTGCGGGAGGAAATACATCCAACATGCAGAAACACACACAACATGGCATACATTTTAACGAATGCCGTGTTTTTGATGCTTCCGGACAGAAGCTAAAGTTACAACCAGCAAGGAAGGCAACTCTGGTGGTAAGTAGCTAGTTTTATATCACTGGCTGTGCTTAAAGTGGTTCCTAGTAAATCATATGCCATTCCTGGAAATAAACCTATTTTCTACCTCTCTTTGGGATTATTAAGGGAGTGGCTCTTGTTAATTCAGAGCTTCATAGCTAGCATTAGAACTACTGGAAGCTGAAATTCTTACATGATTCTAGCTGTTGCAATGGATGTAACAAAACATGCTACTGAGTTGCTCCGCAGTTCAGGGAACAAGAGAAAGGTGACACTCATTTATTTAAATCAGGGGAGATGAGTTTATTTACCAAAATTGTACAGTAATGCTTTTTCATTCAACGGAATCAATAAGAGAATCGATAAGGAATTGAATTGTTTCACAGCATCGATTAGGGAATACAAAACACATAAGCATCAGTGATTAGTAACATTGTTACAGAAAACAGTCAAAGAAATCAAAAGTGAAAATCACTTTTATTTCAAATATGAAAACAGATTACCTCTAAATGGAACCAGTTGCTCATCCAATGTTACGTCACGTCCTGGATTGCAAAGGTAGGGCAGCCGCTCCTCCCGCTTGTCCTCTTATGGCTGCAAGTTTGTCTGTCACACATCTTGCTGGTCTTGACTTACGGTCATCAAATAGTAGCGGAAAATTGACCTTCCGCTCTCTTTATCCCTAAATGCAGCCTCAACTTGGGACCTGTATACACCTGCTAAGATTAGCAGCCCTAAGTAGGCCTGCAGGGCAATCTCATCCATCTTTTTCCAGCTGTCTCCATATTTACGAAAACCCTCCAGATTTGTCATCCCCAGGATTATTGTTTCTATTGCTGGTGTGATAAACAGGTGGAATGTAGAGACAATATCATGGGCATGAGAAACAGCATACATTGTGGGTCCTGGGATCATCTTTATGATGTTCTTCATGTCTGCATTGTTGGTCATATGCTGTTAACGACCATGTTTTGCCATTTTTTTGAAAGGGAAGTTTCTCTTTCAGCTTCAGGGTATTTCTTCTTCTGAAGATGATTCAACATGCTCTGGGTTGCATTACTCCCCATCTTCGTCTTCGGATACATCCTCCACTTCCTCTTCTGAAGCAGAGTTGTCTTGATAGACATCTGAGAAAATCAGCTCTAAAGCCTCTTCAATGTTGTAACGCACACTGTCACTACCCGATCCGTCCCGGAAGCATGATCAGTTCTGTGCATGCGCCATCAGCTCATTTGTGCATGCGTATCAGTAACACATTGGTAGAAAATGACTGGATAAGGCAACTCTTTACGTGCCCATGATGCTATTTCATGAATGGACGAGTAGAAGGTGATTAAAAAAAGAGAGCTAGTTTACTCTCTAAAACAGACATGGCTACGGCTTGATGCGAACATGTTTGTTAGCTCTCAGAATTCCGTCAGAATTCTGAGATTAAAGTCAGAATTGTGAGTTTTTTTCTCATATTATACTGAAATAAAATTAAACACTCAGTTAACTTTTTTGTATTTTTTCAGTAGCCGTGATCCTCTTCTGTAGTTAATCCTGCTTCTACTTGGCAAACTTTAATGCATCAAGTCCTACATGGATGGACTGGCAAAAATGGTAAAAGCACTATTTTTAGGTCTCATTAAATATGTATTAGCAGCAAAACCACAATTACGTGCATTGGGATTTAAACACAAGAAATATACGTTTGGTTTTGATTTTAAGTTGTAGTTATAATATTGGACAATTGGATTGAAGTCATTTTTAATTCTTGGGGTTTTTACATGAATTAATCAAGGTCACTCTAAAAGATTCAAATTAGCCTGACGCTTCAAGAATAATACACAAAACACATTAAGGATAACTTAAGACTTTTAGGTTCTCCTTTGCAATTATCACCCAAGCTGAGATATATATAGGCTATACAGTATATTATTATTATTATTATATTTACTTTCTTTCTTTTTTTGATGAAAATCAATTTAATCTTTAATCGATTATTTTTGCCTAATCCAAAAAGTAAAAAAAAAAATTGACACCAGAATATTTTACTTTTTTTAATGTGGAGTAAAAACTAATGGCCCAAATAAAGCGGCTATGATTTAGCAAACCCATCGAGGCAACAAGGTTCTCAATTTGCTTCATTACCACATTATTATGCGCTTTTTGACGCTCAATACAACTTTAACCAAATTATACAGTTTATAGACGTTAAAAGTTGAGTTTTAATTATATATATATATAAGTATTTGACTCCATAATTACCTTCAGAGAGAAGTTAAGCCGAAATCAAACCAGCGATTTCACATGAAAGAGACCGCCTCCGTCTGTGTTCTGCTCGTGGTGCTTTCAACTACACTACGTATATGAGAAAGTCTGACTGTTTCAATTTCAAACCTACATTAATACCAGCGCCTTTGTTTAAATAACATTCATAGGAAGCAGTTTAAGCTTAGATAGAAAGATTTAATATTTTTCTAATTAGCTTAAACCCTAAAATAGATGTTTTTTTTTACTCCCAAGACACTGATATTTTAATTCCATGTTGTAAAATCTGTTTATACCACTAGATGTCGCCATTGTTGATAAAATGGAGAAAACTGAATTATATATGTTCGATGAGGAAAATCATCTAAGGACATAACTCAAATAACTGATATATTAAGAGTCTATATGAAGTCTATGAGGATTTATTGTTTGTCTTTATTATATCTGCTCAACTAAGTGAATACTCCTCCATATGATCACTCCCACTGCTAACTGTTAAAACCTTACAATTTTCTGACAGAGAACCTGAGTGGGTACTGAATTTTCTTAGATAACAGCAGCTTGATCTTTTTAACATCAAATCATACATATAATGCTTAATATAATCTGTATATTTACAGCTACTTGTATTGAGCTCCATAGAGGGGTTTTTCTTTGTCTACAGCTCAGAGGGGAAGAGAAATGAGAGAGAAAGAAAACAAACTAAATCTAGAACACAGATATATATCATATTCAGCACAGCAGTCACAATTACCATTAGTTGAGGTTTGAAATAAGTGTTTGAAATGGGGACCATTTATCCAAGAACACATCACTTTTCATCTGTAATAGTGCTCTGATTTGTTCCATATGGGCTACTTTCCTTACCCAATTTTCCATTTAATGCAATAGGGGGTTGGGGTTTCAGCCGGGAAACCTTGATCATTTTCTTTGTATGAAAAAAATAGAAATCTTTAGCAGATAAAAATTACAATGAGTTAAGATTTTATTCTTAAATATTTTTAGTAGTATTAAGGATTACTCTAAGGGGACCCATGTGTTCAGCAGCAGCCTGTGTTTCGTGGAAGCCAATGAAAAGTTGTTAAAACCCCAACTAATCCATTTTTATAAACAATAGGCTGCAATTTTAATTTAAAAAGTCTGACAATGAAAGTTCAGCTTATCTATTAAACATGTATTTCTGATAACTAATAATTTTTTTTAGTAGACTCTTTGTATTGCTTAGCTCAATACATGGTTCTCAACCAGAAAAAAATCTCTTTCCTTAAGTTTTGAGTCAGTATAGAAAGTATATTGGTGTCTTGATAATTAGATGTTAAGATAAATTTACCAGCCTGTTTAAAATTACTTTGACGGGTTTTAAATCACCAAAATGAAGAATACATAATCATCTGTTTTTCAGCTCGACTCATTCTTGGGATGAGGAGCTGTCTCATCCAGCTCAAAGAAGAAGAAGAGTTTCTGCTCCTCCACTTTAAAACAAACCAACAGACAGATACAAAATGTCTTCTCCCTGGCCTTAATTATGAGGTTTTCTAGGAATTTCCCACTGATATATATCTTATATTCAATAAACTCAATTTTAGATACCATGGGGATATAAAATCACGAATGATTAAAACCAGAAATAAATGTTAACATGAAAAACTCACCTTCTTCAATCTAAGTATGGATTTTTCTCAACAGAATCACAATTTCTACTTAAATAAGTGTGCAAAAATTAAAAGCAAAATGAATAACCCAAAATGTAACACAAATCTGCAGCATTTTAAGGGCGTCTTATTTTAAAGTGCAAAATTGAAAATAAAAACAATATGTAAAACAATCAATGATTGACAGTTACAAAAAATAAGAGGATAAAATGAAATCCTGAAAGGAACATTCAACTCATTTTGCACCAACGGTTTACATAGTAAAATGATAAATAGCCTTTACTTGTGTAGCACTTTGTTTTGCTTCTGTTCATAAGAAATATATATAACAAATTACAAATATAAATCTCTTTCACTTTGTGCCTAAAATTTATTTAGAAATATTCAAAGTTTAGAAATTAATTGCAAATGATTGAGAAATACATTAATTATCGTAGTTTTTCAAGCTTTGTCCCTTCTGTCCCCCCAGTAAAAAGGTCTAGCTCAGCCACTGCTGGGATCTCGGAAACTCTCATAAAGCCCAGTCTTTGATAAGCTTTGATAAAATTGTTAAGATAATTTTTATTGTTCATGTATGTGCCTGTTAAACCCTAATAATGCCTACCCGTTAAGCATCAGGTTTTCCCAAACAGTTCAACTAATTAGGACAAGATTTGGGAATGAATCATTCTTTAACAGTTATTCTCTGCTACTGCCGACTCTCTGATGAAGCGAGCCTGATGGTACCGTCAAATCTGTTCAACCTCTCTGTTCTGAGTAAGATTGCAATTCTGCTGAAGTTGTTTTCTAGTCATTTAACACATAAACCTTACAAAGTGATATTGAAAGTGTTTGGTCTGAGGGATCTCTAATCAGGAAAGATAAAGTTTAAATATGTGAATAAAGTGCTTTCCGTTACAGAATGTAGATAGAACGGAGGGACAGTTCTACCTTAAATGAAAGCTTCACCCTGCGTTTCTCTGCAGATTAATTGAGGAACTGATCCCAGCCGTCAGTGTGTGAGGGCACAACCTGGACAGGACATGCACCAGTCCATCACAGGGCAAAAAAATAATAAGAAAATACACAGAGAACAGACATGAATAAACCACCTCACACATTCTCATCTTATAGGTAGTGAGAACCATGTGTTGACTCCCATTAACTTCCATTGAATTTCAGAGGTTTTCCATGCCCTATAACCTGAAACATTAACCCTAAACCTAACTACTACTAGTGCATTTCAAACCTTGACCTAAACCTTAACTCCCTTCACACCTTAGCCCTAAACATAACTCTTATCAAAACAGGAAATACAGATTAATTCAGGAAGTAAAAACTGTTCTCCATTTGATGATGAAATCAGAAAAACAGTCCTCCTTTTGACCAAAACAGGAGCCAACTGTAATGATGAGAAAACAGAAGACCCAGAATTCAACCAAATCCAACAAGTGGCACTTAAACAGTTTATTAAATTTATAAAACTGTCGCAGGTCGGGAGGGATTCACCAGAGTCAGCAACCAGCACTTCTGGACAGAGAGTCAGAGAGCTGAGTGACCAGGCAGAAACAGACGGCAATGTTCCCAATGTTGAATTCTGGTTCACTAACTTTCTCGGAGTTTGAGGACAAACTTTGAACGTTTCTGAAGAAATCGATTGCCGTCTGACGTCGCTGGTCAACCTCTGAGGATTCCTGATTCCGTCCGGGTTAGTTTGGAGGAATCCTTCTTTGGCAGTTGCTCGTTGTTCCTGGGAAAAGCACAATGTCAGACTAGAGCAGAGGCAGGCAGAATGATCAAGGGGGAAAACCAGAGTACAGAATTCAAGAGTCAGCCCAGAGTCAGAGTGATACAAGATCCCAAGAGGAAAACCCTGGAGCATGGTCAGGGCACAGGAAAGGTCAGGTTAGAGATCCCAAAACACACTGTGACAGGTCCGATAGGGTTCAAGCAAGCTCAGAGAGTCAGGAGTCAGAATCATGCAGGCAGGCAGGTAACAGGAATGCTGAAAAAAAACCTCATGGACGGCTCATAATGATCTGGGACTAGTAACTGGTCTGAGAGCTGGTTATATAGTCAGGTAAACAGGTGAATCAGACGAAGGCTGATTGGAAACAGGACAGAGCTGACAAGTGTGTTGAATGATGAATCATACCAGCACTAATGCCAGGAATCATGACACAATACACACACAGGAGTATTTAGTTGATTAGTGTTCCACACATTTGGGCTGCAGAAATAATCTGCAATACCCAGAGATGTACCCAGGCATGCATGGAAAAGGCATTTTAAAAACAGCACAGCTCTTCAAAAGGATCAGGATTTTTAATCCATCAGTTGTTGTTTGGATGACTGGGTTGCTGGGATGACAGATCAAGAAAAGAAACCTATCTCGGTCTTTAGGTCAAGATCACATGTTAGGGTTGGAACAATGATGCATTGATTTTTGCACAGAACAGACTGGAACAGGGCCTGCATTACAGCCAGAAGACCAGGGTCCAACCTATCCATCCACCTCCCACTTTATCTCATCATCATAAATGAACCAGACGCCCTCATACCTGAACATCTTCTGTACTTGGATGAGAGGCTGCCTCCCCAAACCAGAAGGAAACTGGCAACTTTTTTTCCCAAGGAGAATCATGGCCTCAGACATAGAGGAGCTGATTCTCAAAACACACTTAAATTTGATTAATTGCCCTATCTGTTTCCAGGGTTTAATGCTTATACACTCCAAATTGTTTCTCTTTTTAAGATAAGCATGATGGAGTTGGCAAATATTGTGAGTCCCTAAAGGTGAGAAAATACTACATTTGTTCTCAAATCACGCTGACTTCTGTTTAAAATTTAATCTAGGGCAGATCTAAATGTGTGCTTCATCTAAGGCCCTCGGACAGATTCAGCCTCACTGATGTGCAAAGAGAGATCACATAGACACATTAGGTTGACGCCAGTTTTTGTATAAACTCTTTAGTCTCCTGCATGAGGTGTTGAATTACATATCATGACTTGCAGATTTGCACCATCATCATGTGACTTTCTTCCTGATGTGCTTCATTTATGCAGTATGGAAAAGTCTGCTTACCTTCAGTGAAAATTCAGTAAGCAAAGTCAAATGGTTTCTCAGTGGGTAAATACTCTATGAACATTTTTCTTCTGTAGTAATCCTACAAGGACAAACATTAACAAATTATTTTTTTTTTGTTACCAACCAAATTTTGGAATAATTTCTGTTCAAGATGCTCTACAGAATATAATTTAAATTCTGTTCAATTAAATTCGGTTTATTTTCAAAGCATCTGCTTACACGTTAGGCACTTAACAAAGACAGTTTAATTAAGTCTTCCAGTCAGATTGGTTCCAATCTGTAGAGGAAAACCCAGCTGACTGCAGCCTGTCACTGGCTTTGAAGGATTTGCTCCTCCTGGTAGAGCATGTAGCGACAGAAGATATTTGCTTGCATTGTTTCATTGATGCTACAGCAACCCCTCACATTGAGCATGCAGCAGTGACAGTGGAAAGGAAAAACTCATTTTTAACATAAAGAAACCTCCAGCAGAACCAGGCTCAGTGTGAGCAGCCTTCTGCTGAGGCCCACTGGGGCTCAAGGAGACAGAAGCAGACATAGAAAATGAATATAGAAGCTGATCCATCAATGCTTTCCATATTAGAAAAGGTAACAGGAAAATAGATCTGTATGATGAACTATTAATCAGATTTCAAGTAAAAAGTGATGATAAAAGAGCACATAAAGTCTGTGATGTAGCCAGAATTTATTTACAGGGGTGACTAGGCAGGGACTAATGTGCATTGAGGAGTTGTCGAAAGCAGATAGGCACCAGAACCAAAATGAAAATGAAGAAGCATAACAACTGTATCTTCTAAATTAAGAAACATTTGTTTTTCCTAAAGCTTTTTATAATAAATAAACACATGTATTCACACATCCATACTGCCTAAATTAAAGATAGAGTAGATTATCTCTGAGCATTGACTCCTAGATGACCTGCAGAGACACATAACTTTTTCTTTACCCCATAAAACATTAAACAGGTGTATGGGCTCTGTATTTATCAAATTTTTTTTTTTGGGGGGGGGTTACAGCACTAGGGGCTCGTTTCTTGGACAGTAGGCTGAGTAGGAAAGGGGGTAAGTGAGAGGGACATGCGGCAAAGGACCATGGGTAATACTGAACCCGGGTCGGATACATTGTGCGCTAACCACCGCGCCAACCACTGCGCCACCAAAGCACACCCCTGTAAATATCAACTTTAATGTTAGCATATTGATGTAATTAACTGTCAGCTATTTGTTTTCAGTTTTTTTTTTGTTTTTTTAGCATTCAACTTGAGAGTATCACTCCTGCCTTCCTTTGAAGAGGGGAACTGCTTGTAAATAATGTCTACATTGGATTAACTGATGGGGTGGCCACAGTTACAGTGGCTACAGTTAATCACTGTATAAGATGAGCCCATATGTTGAGGAGAGAAACAAAACTAAACAAGCCCAGTTCTGTCCTCTATAGCTGTTAATGGTATTAGCCCAGCTGATGTCTTGATGCAGGATGGTGTCACAGCCAAAAAACACCAAGTAGAATGAAGCAGAATGATGAAAAGTGGACACCATGTCCTCCAGTAGCCTAAGCCTATAGCAGCATAACTATAGAATTAGCTCAGGAAAACCTAAGTCACTCGAACTATAGGTTTTATCATAAAGCTTATGCTTAGACCCAACTATGGTTATTGTTTTATTATTAATTCTACATTAGGGAACAATGGAAACTTCTTTCAAACATACTCAGATAAATATTGTCCCCAGCAAAATTGATCAATCGTAGCAGCATAATTGATTCAATTCACCCTTTAAAATTCAACTAAATGTCTCCCAAAAATTGGAATTACTTAAAAAAATGTTATACTATTGCCTTTATATATAATATTTTTTTGTTTATTCAAAATGGGAAAGGTGGTCATGAAGACTTTATGTACAATCAAGAGAAGGATGGAGGAGCTTTCTTGTGCTTGGATCGTAAGAGAGCGCATCCACTAGAAAACAGCAGGGGTATTAATATTTGATGTATATCTTATTTAATTCTTAACTTACGAATCTGGTCAACCATCACCTACTCAACTTTAAAGTGGGCATTTAGTTTGCATAAAGTGATGCCTATCATGAAATAGCGTGAATCTGAAATAAAGTTCATCAATGCCTGTGAAGTATTTTCTGACATTTACTTATTTGTACCTTTTGGAAAAAGCAGAACGGTTACAAAGGGTTAAAACATGCTAATTTACCAAGGTGTTTGTCCAGAATATACAACCAACAAACAGTATATAACAATAATGTCTAAGTTAAATAATTAACAATCAAGAATCAAGATTATTTGTTAAAAGTTAAAAAAGTTAAAAATAGTTCTTTAAAAAATATGAAAAAGAAGAATGAGCATCCTTAGCAGGGACTTAAATATGTATAGCCGTCAATTAACTAAATATAAATACAGCGCTGATTGCTCACGTTGTTCTACTTATGAGAGGTCTGTAATTTTCATTATAGGATCACCTAAACTACAAGAGACAAAGATTATTTAAAAAAAATCCAGGAAATCACTTTGAAGGATTTTTAAAAATTATTTCTTTGTATATGATGGTGGAAAAAAAGTATCTAGTCAGCATCAAACAAGCAAGATATCTGATCCTCACAGACATGTAACGTCTTAAAGAAGCTCCTCCACTTGTTACCTCTATTAATAGCGATTGTTTAAATTTACCTGTATAAAAGACACCAGTCCAAAGCCTCAAACAGTAAATCTCCTCCATGGTCAAGACCAAAGAGTCCAGAGGGACTCAAATCGTGAAAGGCCAGTTGTGTCTTACTGGTGGAAGGAGGTTTAGCTGATGCATGACCTCATTCATTCTTCCATTAACAGGAATCAGTCACCCTGAACCTTTTGCAGATAAACAGTCCCAAACCATGATGTTTCCATCCCCTTGCTTCACTGTAGATATGGTGTTCTTGGGATGCAACTTAACATTCTTCTTCTTTGAAACCCAACAAGTTGCGTTTGTACCCAAAAGGTCTGTTTTGGTTTCATCTAATATGAGGTTTTCCATTCCTCTTCTGGATTATCCACCTTCTCTTTGGAAAACTTCAGATGGGCCTGGGCATGTTCATCTTCAGCAGGGAGACACATCTGGCCCTACAGGTGGGAGTCCCTCAGTGTGTTACTGATGGTAGACTTTGTTCCTTTGGTCCAGCTCTCTACTGGGTTCTTTCAGCAGGACAATGATCCCAAACACATCGCTCAGGCAATGAAATAGAAGCTCCATAAAAAAACATTTAAATGTCCTAGAGTGGTCTAACCAGTCTCCAGATCTCAACCCCATGGAACAGTTTTAGAGGGAGCTGTGTTACCCAGCAACAGCCACAAAACATCTCTGCTTTAGAGGAGATCTGATGGAGGAATGGACCGAAATACCAGCTACTGTGTGAGGAAATATGGTGAAGACCATTTCAATTCAATTCAGTTTATTTATACAGAGCCAATTCACAACACATATCATCTCAAGGCACTTTACAGTTCACCAGATCATACAGTCAAACCAGAGGTGTCAAGTTACAAAGAACAAATATTTTGTTACTGTATTTAAGTACACTTTTCAGGTATCTATACTTTACTCCATTACCTATTTTTCTTCCTACTTCTGACTTTTTTTTTTTATTACTCATTACTCTTGGCTTTGATTTAATTTTTATAAATAATTATTTCCCGTCATGTGCTCCATCCAATGCAGATCATTGGCTCTACCCACATCTAGTGAAAACTAGTGTGATTGGATGAGTCATAGAACGCAAACACTCATTGGTTAGCTAAAGCAGCGGTCCCCAACCACCGGGCCGCGGACCGGTACCGGTCCATGGGTCATTTGGTACCGGGCCGCACAGAAAAATAAATAAATAAATAAAAAATAAATTTTTTTTATTTTGAAAAATATAATAAATTGCGGTATTCTCTCCCAATTACATCAGTCGGTGCATCTGTGCCTCTTGACACAGGTTAATTCAGTTCAAGACTCATCCTATCTATGACGTCCTGTCTTTGTGAAGCAGGATTTTTTGCGGTTACAGCGACCAAAACAAAGCTACGGAGCAGACTGGACATCAGGAGCACACTTCGTCTGTCATTTTCGCCACAACATCCGTGAAAATACTGTCTGGCATGTAGCGGTCCGTGGTGCAAAATAGGTTGGGGACCGCAGAGCTAAAGGAAATCATCAGAAGCAAGCAGGTGTTCTTCAAACTGCTAACGTGAATTGTCTATGCCATGCTACAATGTGGGATTCAGAAAAAGATGATGAAATGTCTGAAAGGTCGGACACAGGCGAGAGCGTATCGGGAGACGGAGACCGAGAACAAGACCCCCCTCATCCTTGGCCCTATCTCAGAGAATTTTTCAAAATAGTCGAAAAATTTAGCTTTCCATTCATAGAGTGGCATCTGGCTGTTTTTTTTAAAGGTTACTTTATTCTTTTATATTTTCAGTAGCTTCTGGAGCACATACTTTTTCACTTTTACTTGAGTAAAGAGGTCAAGTTGATAATTCAACTTTTACCAGAGAGTTTTTAAACTGCAGGTTCTATACTTCTACTTAAGAAACAAATGTTTGTACTTTTGACTCCAATGGTGAAGACTGACATAAGGAAATGTCTGACTTCCTTCATGGGTTATGCTACAAAGTGCTAAGGTGAACTTTTCTGATTGACCAAAATCTGTATGTTTGACCATAATTTACAAATACATATTTAACAATCCTACAATGTGATTTCCTGGATTTGTTTTTCCTTTTGTCTCATAGTTGAAGTGCAGCCCTACCTGAGATGAAAATTACAAACTTCTTATCAAGCAGGAGAGCCTACAAAATCCGGCTGAATAAATAATCTTTTTCCCTGAAGAACATTATTTAGGGCCAAAGGCCAAAAGTACAATACCAGTAGTTTATTACTGTACTGAAGTAGCTTTTTTAGGTATCTGTACTTTGCTTGAGGTTTTTTTTTTTTTCTGAGGACTTATTACCTTTTATTGCTATCTGTGATCACAAATATCTATCATATCTTTTCCGAATGTTTTATTCTGAACAACATTAAACAGATTCCTTCTTTTTTATTTTTAAGTATCTGTACTTTACTTAAAGGTATAATGGAGTATTATCGCAAATATTTAAAAAAACCCACCCTCTTCACTATAAGAAATATGCACATGCACAACCCTCTGGCCGCTCCTAAGAGCGTGCATGAGCCCATTTCTCCTGGTGCACACTGTTTAAAAGTTGCTGTATGCATCGCTCATAATTAGCAATTTTTCCACTATGTCAGAATCACTACTGGTAAGTGAAAATGGACGGCCTTACCTACTGTAGGGGAAAGAAGGCCGACACAAGGCGGCAACACAGAGTAACTCAAAAAATATAAAACTGCTTGAATATAACACGAAATAAAAGAAACCAATGATAAAGAAAACCCAGATTTACATAAATCAAAGTGTAACTGAAAACTCAAAAACAAACTTAAACATAAGTCCATAAAGGGCAGAATCATGATAGTACCATCTCATTTATGTTGGAATAGATTATTAAAGTAATATTTTTATTTTTATCTCACAAAAACTTTGACATGTTTTTGTGGGAGTGTTTACAAAGGTATTCTTAACGGTTTCTGGAAGAAAGCACATAAGAACTGAAAATGGTTGGAAAAAAATATTTAAACATTAATGTGAAATCTTTAAAAATAGAAAATAGAAATAGAAATAGCTTTCCTGCAGATTTGAATGGCCATAATAACTCTTTGTTGGCTCCTCTGTGATTAATGTATGACACAGTTTCACTTACTGTCATTGAATTTAAGGAGCTAAAAAAAAAAAGGAGCATTGCAATAATTACTTAATTGTCAAAAATTAGCCCATTTTCAGATCTCTTTGATTTCCTAGCGCAATTTGGTTGTTGGAGATACAAAGAAAAGGTATAATCCTTGTTCTTAATGTGATCATTTAGCTCTCACATTCATATTGGGGCCTATTTTGCCTGTGGGGGGTTTTCTGTTGCCATGCCAATCTCATAAACCTAGAAATAATCATTAAAGTTAATTTTTTTACAAATGTAGAGAGAAAATGAGGTTAACAAATAAAAGATTACACCACATTTCTTACAAACACTTTACCCTGCAGAACCTATCATATAAATGAATTAATCCTAGGATTCACATATTTACTTTGTTTCTCCCTGTATAATTAATTTCCCCAAAAACTGATTAATTGACCCAGTTTATCTGACTTTAATTCTGTTGAACCACCGGTTTCCAATAGAGTGCTTAAATAAAGTGTGGTAAATTGTTCAACCCCCTTTTTCTTTTGATTTTTTCTAATTGCATCTTTCTGTGCATTTTCTTTGCTAAAATGCAGACTAAGTCATGTAATGTCAAATTAAAGATGGTAAAGTTCTGTTGTGTAAGAAGAAATATATGACTGCAGCAGTGTGGTGTGGTGGTGTCTGGTGGCGGTAAAATTATATTGCATCGCCTTAGGGGGCAGACTGCAGTTACGGGAAAACTGGGTCAGGCTGGAGTGATTAACTGCATGTCTTCATCACATGTAGTTCACATCCCTGACTCTTACTGCTCGGCTTACGCTGTGATTAA
>NW_015151194.1:39924-45793 GCF_000732505.1 Cyprinodon variegatus
AGATAGATAGATAGATAGATAGATAGATAGATAGATAGATAGATAGATAGATAGATAGATAGATAGATAGATGTTTCAAAAGGAATCTGCTAAAAGTAGAAGAACTAACTAAACTTATTATCCTAAGTAAAGAGAAAAAGTGCAATTTTTGTATTGTATTTTAGTACAAAGGTAAAACAAAGTAATTACCTTAAATGATACAAAAAATGTAAAAATGATATTATTAAAAAAACAAAACAAAAACAAAACAACTCTGCACAGAAAACAGGCTTAATGTTCTACAACAAATGTTCAGTCGGTATTGTTTAAACTGCATAAGTGGTTGAATGCTTCCGGGGCTCTAATATTCTCAGCATTAAAGTTTCAAATAGCTTTAAATTCCACTGGAACTTGAAACATAATCAACATGTAAAATTTGAAATCCAATAAATGGGAAATGTCTTCATCCACGTCTCTATCATTGATTTTTCTATAAACAAAGTCAGCTCCAACTGGACCTATTCCCTTCCCGCTCTGCATTTTTCACTGTTTTGTTGCAGCTTTTACGTCATGTCGTTATCAATGTTTATGGAAGTGATGAGGCAGTTTTGAGAAAGTAAGGAGTAGAAAGTACAGAAACCTGTGTTCAAATGTCAGGAGTAAAAGTAAAAACGTTGAAAATTATATACAGTAACAACACTTATGTTTAGTTTCTATGAAAAAGATAGCCCAGAGTCTATCTTTTGTGAAACTTTTGATGAATTGTTTCAAAGCCATGCATATTTAGTTGTACCTCCTTAATACCTCACAAAAACAAAAGGAAGTTAGAGGTTGTAATGGAGAAAACGCATAGTTCGATAGATTAGGTTAGATATTTATTAATGCCTTTGTTTAAAGTAAGGCCACATTCTTTCTTTCATTTTTCCTTGTTTTCATACTTTCTTTCAGCTGATTTAAGATGAGGACAAACAATCTGAGTCCAGGGTTAACCCCCCCAAACATGGTGCCAAAATGTTTTCTCAAAGTCAAAGCATAGCCTGAAAATAGCGCTTCCCGTCTTTACTGGCAACAAACTATTCTCGAGTCCTGCTGAGCGGCTTTCCCTCTCTGGTGCACCTGAATTAGAGCAGCTATGGATGTCAGGTTGTCGGGGTGTTTCCCGGCACGTTAGCAGGGAATCACCATGATGACAGCCCCAGCTTGTACTTCAGTTTCAGCCGTCTCACATTATGTCTCCTTGTTAATTCATGTTTGTCACTTGTCACCACAGTGAATGATGAAGTTTATGGGAATTACTTGGATATCACTGTGAGATAACTGTCTTTTTAAACCATCCCATCCATTTTGCTTGCCGCAGGTGAACCCCCTCTACAGATTGAAGGAGCATGAGGTAATGAGGATGAAAAGCTGCGGGACGTAAGCAAAGGTTAAAGGTTAATGTCTTTGGTAGATGAGCTCTCAACAAGCTGCAGCCCGTGTTGTCAGTAATAATTTTTACGGAAGATCAAGAGGAGGTCAGCCTCTCGCAGGGGGGCTGTCCCGACCACCACACATCGTGCCGCGCTTGTATGTAAACAGTTTAATCTGCTGACCGGTCAAAGTGTTTATTTATGAACCAACATATTCAAAAGTTGACCACACTGGACGATAAAATGCATTTTCTCGCACTGGAACAAAAATCTGAATCTAGAAAAGTCATTTTTTCTTAAAATAGGTGCATTTCTTCTTGATTAAGGAGATAAAAGAACAATTTTTTCCAATGGAACCGGACAATTTACACTTAAAATAAGAAAACATAATTGAATTGTCTAATTTTACAAGTGCATATCATCTAATTATCTTATTTTAAGGGTAAAAATACTCATTCCATTGGCAAACTATCTCATTTACCCACTCAAATTAAGGGTATATAAACTATATTTAAGATATATTTTTTAATTATTTCTAGATAGTTTTTTCCAGTGTGCTGGTGCCGCTATTTGCTAGAATGGACATTCTATAGGAAGGAGTGTTGTCCTAGTAGGATAGAGCAGTGCGCTTGTGCTCTGAGAAGGTTGCAGGTACCTGGTTCAATCCTCACAGCCTCCACTCTGGGTTCCTGAGCAAGGCCCCAAACCCCACATTGCCCGGACGCCACACAATGGCAGCCCACTGCTCCCCAAGGGGCAGATACATTTCTCCAGTGTGAGATCAATGAAGTTCTATCATTATTATAAGCTTGAGTGATATACATTGATTTGGCCTCTGAGAATTAAGATTTGTACTACTCATTCGGTTGTTATAACGACCGATAAAACACTATAACTACTAGAGAAGGGTCTAATTGATTGCATGGGGCATGCATTTTTAGTTGGGATTCACCTCAGATTTCAAAGCCTGTAGAGCTGCTATATTTAGCAAACTCAACCCATCGTGGTTATGTAATATGTAATGTATGTGACCAAAATAAGAAGCTTGGGGCTTCTTTTCAGTGCGAGCTATTTGCTGCTAAAGATCAGTGACCTTTGGGGGGGTGCAACCTGAAAGATGAGTCAGTACAGATAGGCTGGATGGTCGTATGACAGACATGAAGGGGAGGATTTAAGATGATTGTCAGATTAATGATCAATCAGTTGACAGTTTTAGGAGAAAAGAGACATTATGAGGTACATTTATACCTGGAACATCTGAGATACCTTTTGTAGGGGTATATGAGTTAAGAAAAAAAGCTGAAGAAGTGAACAATAAATCAGTTTTTCAAGGCATATTCTTTCAAGCATCCTTAAGAACTTTAGGCTTGTTGGCATCTATGAGCTTTCTAAGTTCTTTGCCTCTTCGTGTAACCCCAGACTGACTGATTGGGGGATGTTCAGACTGAAGTTTTTCAGGGAACATATCTGTTGCAGACAATTTTGGTCACTGAAGACAGAATGTATGACTCTGCCTGTCTGTCTAAGCTCGCTATCAGGCAACAGCCTTAAACTGGGACATCTCACAGCTGTATTGCAATGGCTGGAATTTTCAGGATAAATTCCTCCATCCAATTAAACAATTGCCGCAAGGCGATAAACTGAGAAAAATATACAGACCTGTGAATACCTGATGCTCAGTGACCTTGAATGACACTCATGAACACAAACCCGTCAGTCATGCGTTCGAAAGTGACGACAGCGGCGTCGACCAACAACACATATTCCAAATTCCCTCATACCCTTGGATTCAAGATGTTACCTCTGACGTCAAGTTGGTATAAAAGCTCTTTTTTTTAGAGAGAAAACTCATTAAAACAATGTTAATTCTTGAGTTAAGTGTCTATGTAACCGGGGAGACTCTCTAATAGTCAATGAGAGTCATAAATCCATCCAAATGTTGCCTCTATTGTTGTTAGGCATGCTTGCAGTGGGACAAAAAAGGTCACATCAGATGTGGACCGATTGGTATGGGCCGGAGGGAGAAATGTGGGAAGAAGCTCCTAACAGATAATTTTGGATAGGAGGAAAAGTTTAGTAAAAAACTCAAATAAAAGCAGCCTCTAATCATTGTATAATTGTTTTCACTAAAGCAATTAACATCTCAACAAGGTATTCAGTGCTTTTTTTGGGACTTTATGGTAATTGAATACATAGCTTCCTGTAAAATTCTTGGCTTTTCTTTCAATGTGTTTTCCTTTTTCCCAGTCACTAGTGTTTGAAAGCATTTGGGTTCAAAGCCATTCCCTTGATGCCATATGACAGCGGTGAAGAGGAGGTGTTGTGGTTCATGTCCTGCCCCCAGAAGCTGGAGGTATGACATCAACAGCAATAATGAAAGCAGCTCATCAACAACTGGACACCGGGCTATAAAAGGAGCCCTTGGAGCCCAGTGCTTATCATAACTAATAGGAGCTAACCACCAGACTGGCTCGCTTTAGAGACCATTACATCAAATTTTATTTTTCATAATACAGAGGAGAAGGAGCCAACGGCAACACAGGTATGTTCATTTTGACCTATCAGTTCAAGTTAAGTAGAGGCCCAATGCCTAAAATACAATCAAATTACTCTATTTTTTTTTTCATAAATAGCTATTTCTATAAACATTATACATGTAAAGGTATGAGGACATTTTTTTAGAAAAGTAAATTCTAATTTCCTGAGTTTTTCTAGGACTTTAAACGGTATGAACAAAATTATTGAATGAAAACATTATTTTCTGTTTGTCTCATCAGATTTTTAACTGCAACATGAAAAACATGGATTTTAAAATCCTCATCATCTTCCTCTTCTGTGTTATACATCTTTCAATTCACTGCCAAGGACGTCCCCTAAGGTAATTTCCCACTCACATCCACATTATCGAAGACAGTATTAAACTTTTTGTGGTGTTATGATTAATTGAATGTTGAATTGAATTGAATGTTTTGATCATTCTGTAGTAAAAGGACAGTGAGTGAAGTGCAGCTGATGCACAACCTGAGACACCATCAGCAGGTGCAGGAGCGCCGGGAGTGGCTGCAAACCAGGATCCAGGACATCCACAATGCTGCAGGCCAGGCCAGCAACGCAGACACGGCAAACTGGAAGAAGAGATTACATCCTGATGAGCTCACCGAGCTGACACCAGAAGAAATCCAGCAGGCTTTGGACTTTCTGGAGAAGCTCCTCAAGTTAAAACAGTGATAATTTATTTATATTTTAATAGTGAGGGTTTTTTTTTTTTATTTGCAGTTAGAATTTTTTTCCCAACCTCTTAGGTTTTAACAAATTTCTAGTTTATTTTGTGTTTTTTCTTATTCAATTTTTGTCCATTTTGCTTTTGCATTTTTATTTATTCAACTTTATTTATATTTTTATTTATTAGACAGTGCCTCTGTTAGGCACACCTTCCTTTATAGCGGCACTTTTGTCAACGGTTTGCTTTAAAAAGCAAAAACTGGAGGAGTTATTTTGAAATGGACCAATTATGTGTTTACTTATTCTTTAGACAAAGCCCTAATGTTGGGGTTATTTATTTGTTAATCCTTGGAATTTTTGTATGTTTTGTGTGTTCCTTAAATGTTTGATCTGTTATCTGATCCTAAAGGGCTAAAATATTTAGCCGTCTGTAGATTTATTTTTATATACAATAAATTAAATAAATAGATTCTAAGAAAAAATTATTCAACTGCATTATATGAAATGTCAGGAATAAATTTAATAAAATGATACGTTTATTGTTTGTTTGTTTTATTTAGTTTTTCATTTGAGGCTTCAGAGATTTCAGAACATGAGTAAGAAAAACTAAACGCCAGCCTTTTATGGAATGCACGGTAATCTCGCGGTATCTCAAAACGTGACTTTAAGACCAAAACAAATCTGCTAGCAACTAGTAGTTGAAACAGGTGACGATTTCTTAAAATAAACTGTATTTTTGGTCTTTTACATCTTTTGTTAATGTTCTGTTTAATTTTTTGAGTAACCCGACAATACATCACACTGGGATGTATCAGCAAGAGGTAATAAGAAAATATATATTTAACCCTTCTTCATAGCAGCAGCTAGCTTATGTTAGCAACCTAACGGTTGTGCTTTGAAGCTTAACGCAATGCTACGCTAACTAAACATCACAAAGTTCTCCTACCTGCTGTGCTCCTCGTATAAAATGCGATGCGAAATATTTTTGTCATGTTTTACTGAAATAATAAATCCACACACAGGAGAAGTTTGTTTACGGTTTAGCAGATTACTGAAGTCTCACTTTACCTTCTTTTATACTGCGTTAGCTTAAACGTGACCCTGTTTAAACTTGTTAAACTTAGATTTGGTTATTCTACAATAGTAGCAGAATCTTTCAAACCCAAATTGTGATTTGTGAAACCTTTTTTGTGAGGTAAATTCCTCTCCCTCTGTGTGTGTTTATATATATATATATATATATATATATATATATATAT
>NW_015151194.1:46113-64376 GCF_000732505.1 Cyprinodon variegatus
TATGTCAAAGGTTCTTTAAAGAAGATTTTTTACAAAATGAAACCAGGTGAAACTAAAACTTTTCCACTTGAGGAGCTCTGGATAGAGCACATTGACAGACGACAACATTTTCTTTATCTTAAATGCAAAAAATGTAGATATATTTTTTTACAATTTTGGTATAATTGTTGCTCTTAATGTGTTGCTCTAAAGGCTTTAGTTAAAGATTAATCAGTTACTAAATTAGTTGACGACTATTTCAATAATCAATTAATCATGATTATTCTGATTGTTTTTGTTTGAGCCCTAATATATCAGCTTATAGTGGTCACAGATATAGTAATCAACTGCTTATATAGATCAAAATGCCTGGGACAAAATAATTTCTATACAAATGCTGTTTAAATAAATCGTTTATAGTAATCAAGAAAAACTTTGACCTTTTATATCGTTTTGAAAAAGAAGTGAACTCGGTGTTGGACAACACTCTGATCCAGGGAACCATGGATAAATATGTGTAGTGATTTCTTAATGCGGTGCAGCAGATCCGCAACACAAAAAGAGGTAGGCTAGCTTTAATTTTCTGTAGCCTATTATCTTCTATGTTGTTGTTCTATGAAACTGTTTGTTTCAAACTTTATTTTCAGACATGTTAAAAAAAATGCACCGGCGGCACAGCAGGGCCGACACACAGAATAAGTTACAGAGGCATACTGTAGCCTATTAGAGTTATGGCTGCACACTGCGCAGTACTCTGCTGTGATTAAGCATTTGTTTCAAACTTTATTTTCAGAGTTGTTAAAAAAATGCACCGGCAGCACAGCAGAGCAGACACACAGCACATAATAACTTACGTAAGCTACCAGAGTTATGTCTATGTACAGCGCAGTATACTGTAGTTAAACTTAAATAGTACTGTAAAAAAATTCAGTAAATGCGGAGGCTCTCCGTTACATTTAATTTTTCTCATTGAAAAACCATACAAATGGCATTTAGATTACATTTGCATAAAAAATAAGGGAAATAAACAGTAAATTCAGTTTTAGTAATCGACCGCTTATAGTGTTCAAACTGTTCACCACGATAAGCGGATTCCAATGTGTATATATAACCTGATATATCGGAATAAAAAAAATATAAAACTTGTTAGTGTGAGTCTGTTTATGCGAAACCTTACGACTTTTATACTGTGTCTCATGTTGATTTGATTATAAAAGATTATAAAAGTATCAGAATAGGTTGTCTAAAATAATCCTTTTCAGGTCAGATTATACAGAGTATAAATGAAATGTATAACTGAAAGTTACACAGACATATTTTCTTACAATTTTACATTGCCATATAAGATCGTTGTCATCTTAGAGATTATTATTAGAGATTGTTATTCTGAAAGATAGACAGATACATTGGCTGACCAATATTTATTGCCAATGTTAGCTCTTTTTTTTTTTTTTTTGTATCAGATAATACGTGACATTTTGGTGTCATTTTTTTTATGTAAGTGGAGGAGGGGGGTGCTATTTTGGCTTTAACAATCGGACCAAAACAACCAGCAGCAAATATCATGGATCAGGTAGACAGTTACATCAACAACCAACTAGACAGCTGTTTTCCAAAAATGTTAACATCAATCAGGTTTGCTGGACAAAATTATCATTTTTGATTTCAAAAGGTCATAAGTTACTACTTAACACTTGATGAATTCAGCACATATAAACTCATCCCTACAATGACTGAATGAAATGTTACCCTTTGTTACATTTGATAAACTAATTACATTTAATAAATATGGCAGTGTAGATTAAAAAAAAACAAAGTCAGATATTCTTGAGGGTTTAAGTGCCCATTAGGCAAATATTGGTTGCTTTCAAGAAGAAGTTATTTTTCTTTTTCATGTAACCTCATTCCTATAAATTGTGTTAAACACATGTTCATCACTCAGAGAAATAATCTACAAAAGAAAAGGAAATCTGGTCCAGATGGGAACGGTTTAATCAATGCAGTTTTTGTATGATGTCCTTTAAATTTGGATGAACTATTGTGTTTTGTTTTTTTTTTGTTGTTTTTTTATGAACAAAGAAACGAGTGCTCTATAAAGTTGAGTGTTTCTGAAAATATTTCCAAATTTCTATCAAAGAAATGCTTAAGTCAACTGATAAAGTGGTTTGAAGCAGTACATTAATTTATGCTAAATGAGTGTTTCATGCAGTTAAAGGTGCTGTTTGGCCTAATTTCTGCCTAGATCTCTATTCTTAGAGGACATACCCACCAGATTTTACATCGCTGATGTAGATAAAAAGGTTCTGCAAATAGTGTATGGATATGTTTATTAACGTACTCTATTTTTGTAATATTACAACTTTTTTCTTGTAAAGTTATGACTTTATTCTCAAAATAAAAAAAATAAAAAAATCTCTAACCTGGCACTAATACTCCATCCTATTTAAGGATCATTTTGCTATCTGATAATTAATTGATTTATCGAAAAAATAATCAACAGATTAATCCATTTGAAAAATATTCCTTAGTTGCAGCTCTATTTAATCTACCCTTTCATATTTATGGAACAGGATTAGGGCCACTGGGGGAAAAAAAAGTTAACTAATCTTTTTATTTTCTTTCAGTTTTATATGTTAAAAAATGTCAGACATTTTTAGATTAAAGTCAGAAATTCTGAGATTAAAAGTCAGCATTCTCAGAAAAAAAGTCAGAATTCTGAGAAAAGGTCAGTATTCTGAGATTAAATTCCGAAATGCTGAGATTAAATTTAGAAATTCTGAGAAAAAAAAGTCAAAATTCTGAGAATAAAGTCAGAATTCTTAGAATAAAGTCAGAATTCTGAGATTAAAGTCAGATTTCGGAGAAAAAAAAAGTCAGACTTTTGAGATTAAAGTCAGAATTCTAAGAAAAAAGTCACAATTCTGACTTTTTTTTCGATATTAAACTGAAATAAAATATTAAAATCAGCAGCCATCTGCCTTACATATTATGCTTGAAATACCCCGATCAAATAAGTTTTTTTTTTAAACAGCTGCAGTAGAACCCCGAATCCGCACTTTACGAACAGTCCGTGAAGGCAGCAGCTGCGATTCACTCGAGCACGCGGCCATTCACAGTTTCTGGTCCCTCCGGTGACTGAATGACCAGCCAGAGCTGAACTCATTCTCCCTTTTAGAGCCGCGTTGAGCTTTTATTTCCCTTTCATTGAGCCGGTGTAGAGTTAAAGCCCGGCCCGTCGGCTCCAAACGATGCTGCTGAAGTTGGAAAGTAATGAGCGAGGATGCTGAAACTGCTGGCAAGCCCGCTTTGTTCGGAGGAGCGCAAGGCTTCTGTGCCGCTGTCATTCCGCAGCTGGTTCCCTGCTGCTTTGTCTTCTCCTGGCCCGGTGAAATTGACCGGTATGTGAGCGTCCTTTTTCTTTTCTTCATGAACACAGATAGGTTTTAGTTCTGCCTTTATGTGATGAAGACGGCTCTTTGTTTGTGAAGAACTACAGAAGAAAGCGATGGAGGCTGCGACCTGAGTCACATCCTCCACGGGACTCTGCTTCCTTTGTTGTTAAACAACATGCAGCTATAAGGGGACATTTTACATTTGCTGGTGAAAATGTATTTAATTATTTGCTATAGATGAGTAATTGAGTAATTAGTTTGATTCCCCTCTTTTAAAGCAGCCTATTTGCCTATTGCTGTGTCAGTGTCAGCAGCCCCTAAATAATTGATTGGACCCTCAACCCTCATGACTCTCACCTCCTGCTTTTAATAGACTGCCTCTTACATCTTTGTCTGAGCTATTCTGTTTTAGATAAGTCTATGGACTTGCTCTATCTTTTTAAAAGCGTGTTATTAACCTGTGTCTTGTTTATTTATTTTTTTAACTAAGAGAAATTGTTTTTTTGTTGTTTTTTTGGCCCTCAGGAGCTGAAAACAAGAAGGGAAATATTTCAGCTAGACTACTTTATTTTGGCAGCGTGAAATCTTGGCTGTTGTAGGTCTGTAAAGCTGTGAGAAAGATGAGCAGATCAGCATACCTTGTGTGAAATATTGCCTCTTCGGTTCCTTTGTTCCCTCCACCCTGCTGCATTTAGTTATCGGGCTATTTATATTCCCCAATTAAGTGTTTTTGAAGCATCGAAAGTCATCTTTGGCGGTGTTCATGTGTTAAATATCACCTCACAGAAGTGTAAAAAAATTGTGCAATTTTTATGATTAGCTTCGTTTCAGACGTTTTACCTGAAAGACCTGAACTAGAAGCTGAGGTGCGTGCATGCATTCCTCACATTTCTTCCTTTTTTCCTTTTTTTTTCCTGTGGTGACCCTTTCTCTTCAAGGACATTGCCACAGCGGATGCACATATTTCTGTTTGCAGTGATCTGGATCTCAGAGAATTTACGCAGGAAGGCACAGTTTGGTTTTTCACAAAAGATCAAATGTTTTGTGTGTAGAATTTGCACCATAATGTCAAACTGATTTTAATCCAACTTTATTTTAAAAGGGCCTTGTGTATATCTAGTCTTTTCTACCTAGATGGACTGTTGGGGAAACAATCTATCTTAGACTCTGTATCAGAGGTGTGTTTGCTTCACGCTCAGCTGTCCTCCTTTCGTTTTATCACCGGCTTGCTGATCTTGCTTCATCACAGTCTGTCCTGTTAGTCCTGTCTGCGTCTGCTCACCCAGACAGTGAACCAATTAGCCGCTCAATCAGTCTGGTAGGCAGCCCTGCACCCTTGCTTTCCAACGCAATTTGAAGTCCACCAAAATCCAGGAAGCCTTTTTCTTTTATTGACCAGCCTTTCAGCTGCCATTAAAACCTATATTTATAGCGTACAGGTTTTGTTTTCATTAAATTATTTTAAAGAATCAAACTCAAAAAGTTTTTTTTCATATAAACATTTTTGAGTTTAGACTCTTCTTTACTGGTTAGGGCTTCTTTAGAATAGAGGTGGGCAATTAATCACATTTGTAGCCTAATCGCAGTTTCACCTTTTAGTCACCTTCAATTATTTTAATGTTATAATTTTTACTTTCTGATCTGAATTCCTGAAATAAACCAACTATTTTAAGATATTCTTACACTGGAAAAAGTATAACCTTGATCACTTAAAAAAATGATGTCCAGATATCACATCTAAAATATTTGACTTCAAGGAATCTGAATTTAATCACTTGTTATGACCTGATTATTTTATGTTGATGTAAACAATAATACTGCATTTGACCCAACTTAAAATCTTTACCCTGTTACAAATGATGATTTTCTTAACATTTCAGTTGATGAACCAAACTAATATATAGAAATTGAACCAACCTAATGTACTTACTTTAACTACATTAACATGAATTAATGTTTGTATTGACACCAGATAATTGATTTAAATATAACCAAATTATAATTTTCCCTCCTGCTCTTTATAATACTGGGGGCTCCCGCTGCCGGTGATAGCTGGGTATCCAGCATTTTATAGTTTTTACGGCACTAGTGGTCCGTTTTTATGGACAGTAGACTGACAAGAAAGGGGAAATGAAAGAGGGGGAGAGACATGCGGGAAAAGACCACAGGCGGGATGCGAACCCGGATTGCCCGCATCAACAACTAAAGGCCAATTTATGCTTCTGACGCATAGCCTCTGCAAACATCAAATCTGTCTCAGTGCGCGATTATGCCCCCCATGCAGAGGTTCTGCAACCATCGTCGCTCACCTCAAAAAAATCCTGACTATGCGTCGGATGCTCGCGAACCCGCGCAGACCTCAAGTGGAAGTGCGCAGACAAAAAGCAGCTGTGATCGGTCCTTGGTATGCCTTTCCGACTGTTTGTGTGGTCGTCCTTCTCGATTCGGTGCCGGGGCGCGCCATTTTTAAAAACCGAGGAACAACTACAATGGACAACCTAGGCGTCCTGCTTTGTCTTTTTGCCAACTCCATTAACAGAACCTGTTCCTCTTCGATGTCTAGAAGCTCTAGAGCAGGGGTGCTCAAGTCCAGTCCTCAAGAGCTACTATCCTGAAACTATTTCATGCAACCATTTTTAACACACCTGAATCAAATAAGTGGCTCGTTACCATGCCCCTGCTGAGCTAAATGAGGGGATTGAGGCTTTAGATTCAGGTGTGCTAGAGAAGAGATGGATTTAAAAGTTACCGGATGGTAGCTCTTGAGGACTGGACTTGAGCACCCCTGCTCTAGAACCATCTCCGTGACCATGATATCTTGCAGACGCGCCATTGCTGTTTTGGAAGATAAACACTCCCGCCAGTGCCACCGATGTTCTCGTGACCATCAGCCGAAGTTCTCTCGAGTTCTCGAATATGCTCCACCTTGTGCTTTGGTGGGAAACTGCTGTGGTCCCTAGAAATTCCAGACCGACTGTTCAGAAGCATACCAGCAAAACTGGTTCGCGACCAGACCGTAGCAACATTTGATGTGTGCTGTTGCTGAAGTCTAATCTGCGCTTAAGGCCTCCATACATGGGTCGTATGCGCTAACCACTTCGCCGTCAAAGCACACTCCGGGTATCTAGCATTTAACTCAAACAAAACTCCACTCTGTGCCTTAAAGCAATGTTTGTTTAGCTGTGGATGTAGCCCGGTTGAATGAGCTAGGGCTTTTGGCTAGCTAACGTTAGCAATTAATTGTCATAACGCCGTCGGTAAATGCATAAACCCNTTGAATGAGCTAGGGCTTTTGGCTAGCTAACGTTAGCAATTAATTGTCATAACGCCGTCGGTAAATGCATAAACCCTCTCAAACGTCAGCTAGCAAATATTAACTAGTTAGCCAGCCAGCTATAACATTGATTATATGCAACTGCTTTGCTACTTGCGTTTATTTATAAGCAACCCAGGATGTAGAGACGACAAAAATGGCGCTCTCTCACTGTCTGGGACTTGGACTTGATCACCTGCTCTGACTGCAGCATGCAAAGCGCAATTCACATGTGACTCAAATGAATATATATACATATTGAGAGAAATCAATATGTATATATAGAATGTTCGCTTTTTTCAGTGTATTTCTTGAAACCAAACTTCTTGGAGCTTAAATATGTGCATGGAAACAAAAGTTTGGAATGATATTTGCGTTTATTCCGTTATTGAAGGTATTGCTAGTTGAAAGGCTTGAATATTTAGAACGTTAAGGGTGTTTTTATTCCGTGTAAAACTGTTCAAGTGTAAAGTGAGAGTTCCTGTTTTCTCCTGCTTCTTGTGTTTCTTCCATTTGTTGTCTCTCCGGTTTTACAGTGGATAGTTATCATGTTTCACTGCAGCTTCTCCCAGGAGAGCCAGCTTCTCTTCATTAGTAGGACCTGAATGTGTTTTTGTCGTAAACGCTCTGTGCTGCTGATTAAATTGTCAACAGCAAAGCTGCAGATTTACTCAGCAGCGTACAGTAATTAACATGAATCTAGGGAAGGAGTCTTTATTATAAAATAACTATTAAAATGACGTTTGGATTAGAGTACGTTTTTTTCTCATTAAGGACATATTTTGTTTACTTTCTTTGGTATTACATCATATGCTAGTATTTTGTAAATGTTTCTGTCAGTGTGGGAATAAGGCTTTTTTTTTTTTACAGATATAAAAACTATGATTTTATTTAAGAGAAACGGCACAAAGTTTGTGGACATGCTGTGTTAAATTAGAGCCGCATTGTTTAGTCATTCAATGGATCCTGCGGAAAATCAATAGGTAGCTGTGCTCATATTGACTATTTTGGTGAAGGCATTTAACAAATTGACGTTTTCAGCCTCCATGATGGGAGGAATTTCTGTCCATTTGAGCTTGTTTTTCTTTCTCTTATGGACTTTTCTTTACAGTAATGTTTTGTTTTTTTTAATGCTGCAAAACATTTTTAAATTGATATAGAGATGAACGTTATCTATTCAACATAGATGAGAAGAAGATTGATGGATAAGAAAAGACGGTTTATCTGGTGTTAAAAGTAAAAATAGTTTCTCTAAAGTTCTGTCCTTCCGCTATAAGGTCAAAGCTCAACATGGACGACTCCTGCAGATTTCTGCCTTTTCTAACTCCCCGATTACCATCCTGTAAATGCAGGGTCGGCTCTTTCTCATAACACTGCATTGTGGGCTTAGACAAAGTGATTTAAAAGTCAGACATTTCTCTGACCACAATATCAGTTTTATGCTAAATAAGGACTCTTATGCGCAGATGAGCTGATTTTTTAATTGTTCTTCCGTGCTGGCCATGATCTTACTGTGATTCTTTTTTCTGCAGTTAAGAACCGTCAGCAATAAATCCTATAAACAGTCTAAAGTCAAATAGGTACAATATTTTCAGTCCAATTCTCCTGAGAAAGCCTGAGCTCAGTCAGGTTCCTGAAATATTTAAAAGGTCTTTAAAGTTTCCTTAAGATTTAGAACCACAGTGTGGGTATTTAATTAATGATGCTAGCTTGTCCTGTAAAAATGAAGACACAGCTGTTGATAATGACACTACAACTAGACAACCCCCACCACCACCAAAAAAAAACACAAAAAAAAAACACACACACAATAACATTTGATGGTAAAAAATCCAGTCAAAATCCTGTGCAAGATAATAAATGGAGAATGTAAAATGGACCAATAGAGATCGGATTTTTTTTTAAAGTCAAAGTCCCGCCCCCTTGATAGTCGCCCAATCGAATTCACTTTATTCACTGGTGTAAAGTCGGGCAGCACTCGGGAGAATTCGGTGATGCAACAGTTGGAACAGTCGCTTACCTACGACTTTAAAAAGTATTCAGTCATAAACAATATCCCATCGTCTTGGTGATCTTCTCCTTTATTGTCTCCTGCCTCCTTTCCTCCTTTATCATGTCTGTTTACTTTCCCCATCCCTTCATTCCTTTCCTTCTGCCGTTCTTTATTCCTTGTGTCCTTACCTTTATCCCTCCTTTAGTCTCTGTGATGCTTATAATGACTGTTTTTAATCTCTTTATCAAAATGGGATCATAACAATGATTAGTCTAAAAAGTGTTAACCTCATTTTAATCCCAGTCTGCTGATCTAAAAGATGTTTATCATCGTAGGGATTTACTGTGTCTCTGTTCTTTCTCTCCACAAGTGAGCAGCGTGGTGTGTCCGGGTCGGACTACCCCCGCCGGTTGCAGTGCCATCCTGTCAGAACCATGAGTCTGTGTGGGGCCGGGGCCGGGGCTAACGGTGGGGCCAATGGTGGGGCCAATGGTGGGAGCAGAGAAAGAGGAGGAGGAGGAGAGCATTTTAGGGAACAGCGTCGCCGCTCCAGCGATCGCTCTCGGGACTCATCGCATGAGAGAGGGGAGAGCCAGCTCACGCCATGCATCAGGAACATCACCTCTCCGACGCGACAGCACGGTAACAATGACATTCAAATGAAACTGAAACATCCTGAAATATTTAATCAAAACTGATTTCTCCTATCATTATCACTTTAACTTCTGCAGATCGCGAGCGCAGTGAAGGAGGCTCCTCCTCCAGATCGTCCAGCCCACGTCCTCCGAGAGTTTCTCATTCGTATTCACATATAGGTCTGATTGGTGGGCAGATACCGCGACCGCTGGGGCCCCCCGGGGTAAACCACCACTCCAAAATCTTAGGCCAAGGGCCCTGCGACATGATCTATGTGTACGACATTGGTAGCAAAGAGCACCGCAGTGGTCTGCGACCAGGAGAGAGAGTCACGCTCATCGTGGACAACACCAGATTCGTGGTGGATCCTGCCATCTTTACAGCTCAACCCAACACCATGCTGGGCAGGTAAAAAGCTACAAGGACTAGTCTGTTTGAAAACACAGAGCTGCACCTAAAAACTGAAACAGGAAATACACACATTTGTCATTAAAGGACTTTATTGACGTGTTTTTCATTGAGCATTAAATGAAAAGATGAGTTAATTTTAATGCTCAGTGATGAGATCTGTTTTTTTTTAGATTATAAGATTAGGTTAAATGGACTTTAACACTTTATTATGTCAGCAAAGATTGTATAAAGATTAAAATACCGATTTTTCTAAAAATGTAATCTTCATAAACGGGAAATCCGATTAATCAATAAAATTGATTAATCGTCCAGCCCTAAAATCAAGCTTAGCGAAGTCTAAAACTCTGAAACACTGAAAGATGTAATGCTGCTGACAAATCCTTATCATTCTGACTCCAGAGTTTTTTAATTGTGCAAGTCCAGCTTTGATCTGCAAAAATGTGAGTCATTTAACAATAGCTGTGTCTGTGTCCAGTCTTATAGTTCATAAAAATAATCAATGTCAGCCTGAAACTAATGACAAGAGATCGACCAATACAGCTTTTTTAAGGCCCATATTGATAATCCCATGATAACAAATGTTACAGAAATCTCAGTTTAAACACAAATTAATGCTCGGATTGGCTAATACCATCACAAGGAAAAACAGGAATGAAAAATACCTAATGGTCACATGTTACTGGCTGCCGTTAGCCTCGGAGGTCCGCTGGTTGCCATGGTCCTCTCAACTTCGGAAATGTTTTTTTAAATGACGCATTAAATCGGTAAATGGACCATATAGTGAGGCTTTAAAGTATAATATTCTTGCCTCAAATGATCTTAAAACAAACTTTTATTGAACCACAGCATCAGTAAGGAGAACTTTTAACTTAATGCTCTGTGTGCGCTCCATTCTGAGCTGCTGCTGCCGCAGTGCATGCTGGGACAGCTGTCAATCTCAAGAACGGACAAGTCTGCTCTGATGCATGCTGGGTAAATAGGGAGGGGCGAGAACAACATCCGGGGACTTCCGTTCTCGGTCTGCTGTTCTTGTGAATTGGAACAGTACTAGTGCTGAGGCTGCTGACGTTTCACGAGGACATGAGAACGCACAAGTACACATATTGGGAAACAGCCATTGTCTGCCTATACAAATGGGAGCAAAATCCATTTGATTTTGAGAAAATACGGTTATATACACCGAGCATCCGTCCTGATAATGTAGAGATTATCCTTTAAGAGCCTTAATAAAGCATTAGCCTTGTTAATGCAGTTTGCCAAGCCTTCTTGCTAAACCAGGTCCTAGAAAAGGATGGTTCTTGCACCATGTCTGTCTCTCTCTCCAATGTGTCTCCAACTCCCGCGACTCGATCACCCGCAAAATGTCTGCCCTGTGGTGGGAGGGGGTGAGCAAATACACTACCTGTCAGCGGAGTTACGCCCGAGCTCTCCTATACCTTTGTATTGCAGAGGAACGAATGGGCATAGACAACTTTTAACGAGAGTCTATGGGCAAACAGTTTTGCTCCCTACGGCGGAAATACATCCTCAATCTGACGAACAATTGAATTACGCTTTATTAGTCAACTAATAATGTATTTCAAAAAATTTTAAATGTTAATTTAAGGGCAGTGGTTAGCGCACACGACCCAGTTATGGAGGCCTTAGTCCTCGCCACAGGCGACCCAAGTTCGCTTCCGACCTGTGGTGCTGTGGTGGTCCCTTATGTAAAAATATATATATTTTTTATGTCTTAATCATGGTCATTGGGTGGGTGGGCGCCCTCTATTGGCCAGTCGCTACTGGTACTAGGATTAGACAACATCTCATCGATTTTTATAAATTCATTACATTTTTTTAGTTTTCATTCTTTGGGCTTCCGTAGCTCAGACTGACATCAACTCATCATTTTTGCTCTTAATGTCCGCTCATAACTGATGAACTAGCTCACTGAGTGATACCACCAGCTGCTAACATTTATTTATAAAACCTTTTTCACAGCTTGTATTTCGTTGCCCTTTTAATTAATACAGTGTGAGCTGTTGCTGCGTGCAACGATTGAAAAAATTGCACAGTGTACACCCTTAACAAGTTGAGAAAAACAAAGCTTAAAACACAAAAATAACAACTAAAACTCCAGCAGTCATTTTTGAGAAAACCTTTGTATGAAGAGATGCAGTTATACTGGCGTATAAATTTGAAATGTCTTAAAATGCAACTATGCACCTTTAAAAGTGCAAAAGCGCACTTCTAGTCTCTGTTTATATTGGGTCAGCTTGATTGAATTTTAGCTTCTTTTTTTTTTTTTAGTGTGTATAAATAGTTTGCCTGGATTGCTGCTCATGTCTTTTGTTTTTATTGGTCCCCAGTTTGATGTAAGCTGCAGGATTTATTTTTTGCTTAGATACATTTTAAACAGGAGGCCCCAGAGGAGTCCAGCTTGTCCTTCTGTATTACAGCCTTAACGTGGGGTATGCACCTCTACTTGTCCTAATAAAGTCACTTAGCTGATTTTCTAAAATCACAAAAAACATTCTCATTGGAAAAAGTGGAATCTAACTAAACAAACTAATTTGCACTTCATGCAGAGAATAACAGGCTGCGGTTTTATATAAGCATAACTTGGTGAAGCTGTGATCCGATTGGTCTGTCCCTAATAGTCATAACTAACGAATCTGAATAGTATCAGTGTTTTATGAATCAAGCTAATACTGTTTAATACTTGGGGGAGTGTTGGTCCAGTGGTTAGAGCAGTGCGTCTGTGCTCATAGAAGGTTGCAGGTACCTGGTTCGAACCCCAATGCCTCCACTCTGGGTTCCTGAGCAAGACCCTTAACCCCACACTGCTCCCCAAGGATGGGTTTAAATATAGAGTGAATCTCGCCATAGTGGGACTATAAACTATGTGTCTGTGTTTTCAGGATGTTTGGTTCCTGTCGGGAAAACAATTTCACTCGGCCCAACGAGAAAGGAGAGTTTGAGGTGGCCGATGGCATCAGCTCCACGGTGTTCCGAGCCATCCTGGTGAGATTCCAAGGACACCCGTCTTTCTCTGCCTCACTTTTATTTTACCCTTATCTCCTACTTGTCCTCACTTTCTTTTTATTTTCCTATACCTAAATATTTCTGTTTCATGTCTTACTTTTAGTCAGTTTTTTTCTCCTTGTTTCTTCTCCTTTCTCTGTCCCGTCATCTGCTGTTTCCTGCATCCCCAGCATTTTTTCTTTCTCAACTTCTCCTAAAAGTTTCTTAACTCTTAATGTTTTCCCTTTTCTCCTTTGGGGAACATTGAGTTCCAACTTGTTCTGCTGCCCGATTCTCATGTTTTATTCACTTAAATTACATCCCTGTAAATCCATCCATTCCTTCTATGCAGCTCAGTGGTCAGTATAAAAATATATTTCATGTTAAGAGCAGCCAATTTGGTTTGACTGTATGCAGTAAAAAAAGTTTTTTTTAAAAGATTTATATCCTTTCTCATTTGTTTCTTTTTTTCTTCTTCTTCTTGTTGAATATTCTGTTTACAGAATTGTCAAATTTTAAACACATTTGAACGTCAGGTTGATGAGTGACTGTTAAACCAGGGTTTCTGCTGGCCATTAAAAATCATTAAGTCATTAAATTATTACTTTTTAAATTAAGGCCTTAATTGGCATTAAAATTCATTCAATGTGATTGTCATGGCATTTAAAATCTTTATAAAAAAAAAAAAACGTTTATAAAAACAATTTTGTCAGATATATAAGATTGAACTGATTCCGCATTTTTTACGCGGAACTGCTTCCCGTTGATCGTAAAGCCGAATGTTTGGAAAGGAAGCTCAAGGCCGAGAAAAAGCTAGAGAATGGGAAAATGCTAATTTAAACAAAAGTGGCTGGAAAAACAGGAATTCGAGACATGGTGCCTGTTGACAGGGAAGATGACAAAGGATTATGCCGTGTTATTTTTATATATGTATGTATATATATATATATATATACATACACATAAAAGCATTAAAAAGCATTAAGTTAGTTACTCATTCCTGTATAAACCCTGTAAACAGTTTCCTTGGTCTATAACAACAAAAACAAAACAAAACAAAAAAAACAATCAGAAATAAATATGTATTTGAAGATCTGAACCACAATATTAGCTTTTATTTTCAGTAGCTTTTGGTCGTAAATCTGAAGACATTTTTAGTCTCAGAAAGCTGCCCACTGCTGTGCCAAAAGCCTTGGAGAAAAAAAAAAAGCCTCTGATTGTGTGTATAAATCCTTTAATGAAAAAAGTTCAAGTTCCAGATAATTTCTGATTCCAGGAATACAGATGAACATACCAGCTATGATGTCAAAACGTGTTTTCTGCAGGTTTTGAACTCATTTGAACCCATCTTTGCAGAGTTGATGTAATTCAGCCACATTGAAGGCTTTTTAAGCAAGATCTGAACTTTGACTAGGCGACTCCGAGGTCTTTTTTTTTTTCTTCAGTCATTCAGAGGAGGACTTGCTGGTGTGTTTTGGATCCTTGTTCTGCAGCAGATGCCAGGTGTGTTTCAGCCTGAGGTCATAAGTGTCTTCCCAGACCGTGAAGCACCAAAACTGCCTCAGACTGTCACATGATAACCTCCGTATTTTGCTCTTGGTGCGGTGCAGGTTACTCTGGGGTGATATTAACATTATCCAATCTTAATATTGCCATGATGACTTTTATATGGCTATCTTTTATAAAGTATTTCTCTACCCTTTGAAAACAAAACAAAAAAAAAACTCAATGCTGAAATTACTTCTCTGCTTCAGTTAAATAACAACAATCCTGATCCCCACTCCCTCCTGAAATAAAACTGCAACTACGCAGACATAAATATCAGTCCAGTTTTACTTTTCTGGCCAATACTGATATTCCTAATATGAATATTGGCATCGATATCAATAATAATGTCGTGCATCCCTCATTTTGTCCTAATAATAAACAGTGAATTGAGGCCTGCAGTACTTAGATGTTCTCAAGTCTCTTGTGATCTATAGGAGATGCCAACACTGCCCTGGAGTTCTTTGCTTAGCTAGCTGTTGCTAGGCAACATCCCTGTACTATGTTTTCTCCATTTGTTCCGACTGTTTTCTGCTAAAGTACAACAGTTAGAATGCACAAAATTATATGTAAAACCTAGCCAATATTTGCTTGAAATCTAAATATTGGACATCAAGCATTCCACCGACATTTGGTCGAGGGTGAGGAAGGTGAACAAAAAAAACAGCTTCAGCCACCGTTCCAGATTTCTCTGTTGTCTTTTATTCAGTACTTTTCATTCTGACAACCATTCCTGAGCTTCCAAGACCTCTGTGCTTATATAACCAATTGGCAACACACCTGCACTTGAGTGGACCAAGCCACAAGTAAACAGGTAGAAAAAAACAACAACATCTAAACAGAGAAACAAGAATAAAATTATGAATCTTAATTTACAAACTAATCTACATAATGAAAGAGTCTGCAACATAAACAATGTGATACAAGATGACTCAGAAAGTTACAGAAAAACAAACAAAGCATAACTCCAAAGAAACCCTCTAAATGGTAGAACCCAGCAAGGTAATCAATGACATCATCTAGCTAATTTAGCAGGAAATACTTGGACAAACAATGGTGAGTAAAAAGGAAAACAAATACCATAAATACACTTTGAAACAAAATACACAATATCAACCAATAATCTAGATATAATAACTTCAACCCAAACATATAGATGGAAACTGCAACATAAAGTTGCAAACTAATGTTTAAATGTAAGCATTACAAATCAGAATAAAGACTAAGGGACAAGTGGTGAACACCATTTGTCACACTCGTGTGCAGCGCCTATAGGTTACCCACCTGATTCATGCCTCTTACACAGGAGACACGCTGAAGCAAAAAATGCTGGTTAGATAGACATTTTTAAAGTTTTAGAGACAGATAGCTAAACCGTTATTTACAATAAATGCACGGAACAGGAGGGAAAAAATACACAGTAATTGTGGAGAAAAAGATCATAGGGTCGTCCATTTGAGCTTAAACATATCAGATTTTGGCCAAAATTTAAAAAACAATCAATTATCTCTATGATGTGTATCCATTTCCATTCTTTCTCATTTATCATGTGGTTTATTTAGGGGAAGGTTAGTAGCTCTGAGTTATTTTAGCTTACTTCATGTTGGTAAACAGGTTATCTGAAAATGAATGAAGCTTATAAAGCCAACACATCATCAGCGGGACTTTTACAGACTGATTTTTAGTATTTCTAAACTTAAGACTTTAGCAAACGTAATAAGAAAATTTGCTCATAATTTCTATTTTTTTAGCAAACATAATCTAGATAATTCAAACTGAACTGACACTTAAAAGGTTCATTTCGTATTATTTTCAGCCTGAAGGGGAAAATATGTTTTTAAAAAACAATGTTTAGAAAAATCAGCCTTCAACAGTAGAGATGGAAGGAAAATACTGAGGGAGGATAGCGAGTGAGGCAGAACAGGAAGTGGGTGGAGCCAAAGGTTTGTGTCCGTTGTGACCGAGGAGTCTCCTCTGGTTTCCATCAGTAGAAACTCCTGGGAAAGTGTCGCTGTGAGAGCAGGAAGGGACAGTGACGTCAGCAGCTTCATGTGTCCTCTCCTTTCTCTCTCTCTCTGTGACGTCGCTTTTTTTTTTATCAGTTGCTCTCCATCCCTCCCTCTTATCTCCTCCTCCTCCTCTCTCTGTGAGGAAGCATTAATAATGGCGGTTTGTTTTCCCTCCTCTGCTCGTGTGCACGCCTGACTGTCCTCCTCACTGCGTGCTGTTATGTCTGTGCGCGTGCTTGCACTGGTGAAAATGGCAGGATTACTACAAGTCGGGGATAATCCGCTGCCCTGACGGCGTTTCCATTCCCGAGCTGAGAGAGGCATGTGACTACCTCTGCATCTCCTTCAACTACAGCACCATCAAGTGCAGAGATCTCAGTGAGTACACCAACTCCTCAACCTGCTCTTTCAGTTCTTCCAATGTGTGAAGCCGCCGAGTGATGTGCTTCCCGTTTCTGTTCGTGTGCAGTTAGGTGAGTCTCTGCTTTTTGCGGTCGTGGTTCAAAATAAAATTTCATAACTTTATCACAGATTAGTGTCAGACTCACAATTTAGGAGAATTTAACGTGAGTTTTATGTTTAAATATTTGAATTAACCAAGTTTGTTCCTTGTTTGTGTTTACAAACCTGGCCAGTGAAGCCAATTCTTCTCAGAGTTTTAAAACCTTTTGCATCACCAGCCTTGATAAAGATCCTCCAGATGTAAAGGAGAAACAGTTTTGCTTAAATGCTGCCTGCCTTTGTGCACATTTGATGCAGCTGCACGGAGCTGTCAGTGGGATGTTTTTAATGAGTCGGTGCCCCTTGTTTTTTGTTCGAGTATGCAGGAGGAGGAGCTTCTGCTCTCTGCTGCTGTTTCCGCGCCTCTAAGTAGGTCATGATTAGCTGTGAGATTTACTGCTGGTTATGTGGGTAAAAAACAGAACAAGCTGCAGATTTGATTTATCCCCAAAAGGGTCCTGTCATGACTTCTTGGTTTACGCTGTGGTTATAATTGATGTCATTGACATTAGATGCTCATCTGAGTATTGGGTTTATGTTAGAAAACTTTTGCTTTTGAGACATCACTGCAAAGTGATTGAGCAAAATATATCATAAAATACAGAAATGGGAATGACCAACAAGATATGTAATTTAAAAATGTAATGATCATTCTAATATTTATTTTCTTATTTTTATCAATGATTATACAATTAAATTGTAAAATGCACAATTAGATATTTTAAATGTTTAATTCAAAATACATTTAAAATGATACTAAATAATGTTATTTGGAAATAAAGTAATTTTTAGATCATTAAAAGTGCTTTATATGTATAAATAACTGTTTCGGTATTCATTGTTTTTCTGGTTTGTGTGTCAACTATCACGGTTGCTAAGCAACAGAGTGTACGGCGGTAAAAGCCAACGAAGGCTAGCCCTTCTTGAATTCACAGCCAAAACTCTTCCGGTCGTCTTATTTTGAAGGACTTTAAAGGATCCAGTCCAGGTAGAGCGCGTCCTTGGAAGACGCAGCCCATGAATTCGAACAGAGCCCATATCTGGGAGAAAGATCAAAGACAGGACTAATGAGCTGATTGGAAGCAGGTGCGAACAGAGGAGTGTAGAAAGGAGCCCAACACAAGAGGGCAATAGAGGGCAATCAAGAAATATCTAAGAACTCAAATATATCCAGAAAACACCACAAAATAGGAATTAAACCAATAAAACTAGAAAACAAAGAAAAACTAAAAGCTCAAAAGAAAACTTAAACAGAACCAAAACCATGACAGAAGTAATATCTGTGTTTAGGAGATTACCTGTAAGTTGTATTTTAATTTTTCTTCCTCCATGTGCATGACAAAAATCACACAATGATAGCTAATGTTACACAAGTCTTAATTTAAACAGAAAAACTACAATTAAAATGTTAACAATAGAGTGCGAATGCACACGCTTCACATGATCTAAAAACACGGCTGGTGAATGCATTAATGAGTCCA